>NW_016107377.1:3266711-3279200 GCF_001604975.1 Cebus imitator
AAAAAAAAAAAAGAAAAAAAAAGAATAAAGGAAAGGAAGAAAGAGGAAGAGGAAGAGGGAGAGAGAACAGGGGTGTTGCTTTATTGCCCGGGTTAAAATGCAGTCTAAAAATGGGTCTGCCTGTAATTATGTTTAATAATAGAGACAGGAAGAAAATAATTAACAAGCAGCCAACCAATATTTCATTTAAACCTGTAAATACGTGTGATGTAGTACTGATAAGAGTGTATGTTTTGTGTATTTAAAGTGGAGAGTTCTATGAATGTTAATTAAGTCTACTTGTTCCGGATTGAGTTCAAGTCCTGAATATCGATGTTAACTTTCTGTCTCATTGATCTGTAAGTCTCCCACTATTATTGTGTGGGAGTCCAAGTCTCTTTATAAGTCTTATATATCTGGGTATTTTTGTATTGGGTGCATATATATTTGGGATCTTTAGCTCTTCTTGTTACATTGATCCTTTTATGTAATATCCTTTTTTGCTTCTTATGATCTTTGTTGCTTTGAAGTCTATTTTATCAGCAAAAATTGCAACTCCTACTTTCTATTTATTTATTTTTGCTCTCCATTTGGTTGGTAAATTTCATATAACTAATAAAGAGTTATTAGTTATATGAAACCTCTAGGTGGAAAACTATAAAACATTCCTGAAATAAGCAAAAGTAGATTTGAACAGATAGAAAGTCATTCCATGTTATTGGATAAGTTGGCTCAATTTTATAAAGATAGCAGTACCCCATAATTTATAAATTTAATGCAATCCAGTGTCTTTGTTTGTTTGTGTTTCTATAGCAAAATACCTTAGAATAGGTAATTTACAAAGAACAGAATTTATTTTCCTATAGTTCTGGAGGCTGGGAGGCCCCAGATCGAGGCACTAGCTTTGTCAGTGTCTGACAAAGGCTGCTCTGTGCTTCCAAGATGTTGTCCTGCTGCTGCCTCCTGTGGAGGAGATGAATGCTGTTTCCACACGTGGCAGAAAGGTAAGAGAACGTTCCTTCAAACCTGAGCCATAAGGGAGCTAATTGCATTTGTGAGGGTGGAGCCTTCATGACTTAATTACCTCCCCAAAGCCATAAGTATTAATGTCACATTTAGGATTACATTTCAACATGAAATTTGTAGAGGATACCATCCATTAGTCAAACCATAGCAACAAGTAAAATCAACATCAGAGGTTTTACAGAACTAGATACGTTGATTATAAAGTTAATATGGAAGAAAAGACAAATGAGAATAACCAGAAATACACTAAAAATAGAAACAGCTGAAAGGAGGGTTAACCCTAAGAGATATCATTAAAACATGTTCTAAAACCTCTATAATTAAAACTATGGTTTGGGCATGTAAACAGATAAATGCAGCAGGGTAAGAAATCCAGAAATAGACCTTAGAACATATGGAAATGTAATATGTGATCTCAGATCAGTGGGGCAATAGGGACTGTTTAATAAATGATGCTGATACAACCATGGAAACATATGAAATTGGATTTCTTTATATAATCAGTTAGACTTCACTGCAGTCTCAGCAAAGTCCTCTGAAGACCCTATGGGAAGATCTGAGCCTGGGATGGTCCTTTGTATTTGCTACAAGTTGGAGTAAGAAGTCTGGTTCTTTATACCCCTCACCAATCAAATGTATTTGAAATCTTAAGGTAATAATGAAAGTGTGAAAATAATATAAGAAGATATGGGTGAATTTCTTTAAAGTGGAGAGGTTGGGTGTGGTGGTTCATGTAATCCCAGCACTTTGGGAGGCCAAGATGAGCAGATCACCTGAGGTCAGGAGTTTGAGACCAGCCTGGCCAACATTGTGAAACCCCCGTCTCTATTAAAAACACAAAAATTAGCTGTGCATGGTGGCAAGTGCCTGTAATCCCAGCTACTCGGGAGGCTGAGGCATGAAAATTACTTGAATCTGGGAGGAAGAGGTTGTAGTGAGCTGAGATTGCTCCACTGTGCTCCAGCCTGGATGACAGAGACTTGGTCTCAAAAAATAAAAATAAAAAAGAAACAAGGAAGATCTCTTAATGGCATACTCTTCAGGCATATTGTTAAGTAATGAAAACCAAGTGAACAGTGTTTATAGCATGCTAACTTTGATTAAGAAAGGGGTAGAAATATAATGTGAGTGTATATAAGTGTATATGTATTTATTTATAGTTTAAAATTTTCCATATATACATTTATAAATAAATTGAACAATAAATGGAGAGTTAATAAAAATGTTTTCTATAGGGGAAAGGAGAGATAAGGGTAGAAAGGTTAGGGATGGCAGCCAGATTTTGAAAGTATTGAGCTTTATATTTTTATTTATTAAATCTTCTTCATAATTTATAAAAATCACTTAAGCAAAATCTTTCTCCTTCCTTCCTTCCTTCCTTCCTGCTTTCAATCTCCCTTTGTCACCTAGGCTAAAGTGCAATGGTGCAAACATGGCTCGCTGCAGCCTCAATCTCCGGAGGTCAAGTGATTCTCCTGCTTTTGCCCCACAAATAGCTGAGAATACAGGTCATGCCACCACACCTGCCCAATTTTTGTATTTTTTTTTTTGCTGTAAAGACGGAGTTTCACCAAGTTGCCCAGGCTGGTTTCGAACTCATGAGCTCAAGTGATCCACCCACTTAGGCTCCCAAAGTGCTGGAATTACAGGTGTGAGCCCCACGCCAGGCCCTCTATTTTTATTTAAATAAAATTTTATTACTTACTTAATATTATTTTTATTTTAATAAAATTAAACACTCTTTAATAAATTTCCTGCATACTAAATTCCTTCTCAGAATATGCTTTCTGAGGAGTCCAACTGCAACAACTGGTGTCAGGAGTGGTACAAGAAAGCAGTCATTATAATGGGAATTTGGTGTTGGACCACCTGCTTGCAGGTTAGCAATGAGAATATCAACACCTGTGGTAGAAAGATACTCTTTGGGAAAATTAAAGTGCAATTGTTAAAACTTTCACTGCTGATGCAGAGAAAGCCTTTGACAAAATTCAACAGCCTTTATGCTAAAAACTCTCAATAAACTAGGTGTTGATGGGACATATCTCAAAATAATAAAAGCTATTTATGACAAACCAACAGCCAATATCATACTGAATGGGCAAAAACTGGAAGCATTCCATTTGAAAACTTGCGCTAGACAAGGGTGCTCTCTCTCACCATTCCTATTCAACATAGTATTAGAAGTTCTAGCCAGAGAAATCAGGCAAAAAACAAATAAAGGGTATTCAATTAGGAAAAGAGGAAGTCATATTGTCTCTATTTGAAGATGACATGGTTGTATATTTAGAAGACCCCATCGTCTCAGCCCAAATTCCCCTTAAGCTGATAAGCAACTCCAGCAAAGTCTCAGGATACAACATCAGTGTGCAAAAATCACAAGCATTCCTGTATACCAAAAACAGATTTAAAGAGAGCCAAATTAAGAACGAAATGCCATTCACAATTGCTACACATAGAATAAAATACCTAGGATACAACTATCAAAGGACATGAAAGACATTTTCAAGGAGAACTGCAAACCACTGCTCAATGAAATAAGAGAGGACACAAACACATGGAAAAACATTCCATGCTCATGGTTAGGAAGAATCAATATTGTGAAAGTGGCCATACTGCCCAAAGTAATTTATAGATTCAAGGCTATTCCCATCAAACTACAATTGACCTTCTTCACAGACCTGGAAAAAAACACCTTAAACTTCACATGAAACCAAAAAGAGCCTGCATAGCAAAGACAATCCTATGCAAAAAGAACAAAGCTGGAGGCATCACACTACCTGACTTCAAATGATACAACAAGGCTACAGTAATAAAAACAGCATGATACTGGTACCAAAACAGAGATATAGACCAATAGAACAGAACAAACGCCTCAGAAGTAACGCCACACATCTACAACCATCTGATCTTTGACAAACCGGACAAAAACAAGCAATGGGGAAAGGATTCCCTGTCTAATAAATGGTGTTGGGAAAACTGGTTAGCCATGTGCAGAAAGCAGAAACTGGACCCCTTCCTTACCCCTTACACTAAAATTAACTCCAGATGGATTAAAGATTTAAACATAAGACCTAACACCATAAAAACACTGGACAAAAACCTAAGCAATACCATTCAGGACATAGGCATAGGCAAGGACTTCATGACTAAAACACCAAAAGCAATGGCAACAAAAGCCAAAATAGACAAATGGTATCTAATTAAACTTAAGAGCTTCTGCACAGCAAAAGAAACCACTATTAGAATGAACTGGCAACCAACAGAATGGGAAAAAATTTTTGCAAGCTACCCATCTGACAAGGGGCTAATATCCAGAATCTACAAAGAACTAAAACAAATATACAAGATAAAAACAATCCCATCAAAAAGTGGGCAAAAGATATGAACAGAGACTTTTTAAAAGAAGACATCTATGAGGCCAACAAACATATGAAAAAATGCTCATCATCACTGGTCATTAGAGAAATGCAAATCAAAACTACATTGAGATACCATCTCACGCCAGTTAGAATGGCGATCATTAAAAAATCTGAAGACAACAGACGCTGGAGAGGATGAGGAGAAATAGGAACACTTTTACACTGTTGGTGGGAGTGTAAATTAGTTCAACCATTGGTTGAAGATAGTGTGGCGATTCCTCAAGGACCTAGACATAGAAATTCCATTTGACCCAGCAATCCCATTACTGGGTACATATCCAAGGGATTATAAATCGTTCTGCTATAAGGATATGTGCACACGAATGTTCATTGCAGCACTGTTTACAATAGCAAAGACCTGGAACCAACCCAAATGCCCATCGACGATAGACTGGACAGGGAAAATGTGGCATATATACACCATGGAATACTATGCAGCCATAAAAAGCTATGAGTTTGTGTCCTTTGTAGGGACATGGATGAACCTGGAAACCATCATTCTCAGCAAACTGACACAAGAACAGAAAATCAAACACCGCATGTTCTCTCTCGTAGGCGGGTGTTGAACAATGAGAACACATGGACACGGTGAGAGGAGCATCACACACTGGTGTCTGTGGGGGGAAACTAGGGGAGAGACATTGAGGGGTGGGGGTTGGGGAGGGGTAACATGGGGAGAAATGTCAGATATAGGTGATGGGGAGGATGACAGCAAACCACATTGCCATGTATGTACCTATGCAACAATCTTCACATGTACCCCAAAACCTAAAATGCAATAAAATACATATTTCAAAAAAAGAAATAAATTGAATACTATTCAAAAAAATTTTTTATGTTATCAAGTTGTTTATAATTAAAGGGAAATTATAATGGTCTTTCTAGGGATTGGGTTCGATATAAAAAACACATACACTAATGAGTTGATTTGAACAGTAAATTTTTCTTAAGGGATTGATTTACTCTTAATAAATTATAAAAGATTCTAATTTTTTTTTAAACTCAAAATTCAACTTTTATTGTATCTTGCCATTTTTGTTTTTTTCTCCCTCTTTAAAAGGTGTGAAATAATAAAGCTCTCTTTCAACTCATTTTCAGCTCATATAGGTTTTTTTCCCCAAAGTTCTGTTTTTTGTGGCCTGATGCTAACAATATTTTCTTGAAGGTCTAAAGGAAATGTTTTCTTCCAACATAGTATTCTGTACACTGCAGAAGGTCTTTTCTTTTGCCTTTTGGTAACTGGCCTAATAGATTTTATGTTTAATAAAAAAATTCCTATGCCATTGTTATTAAGTTTTGGTTTGCTTAGGAAAAAAACTGATACTAATTTTTTTTTTGACACAGAGTCTTGCTCTATCGCCAGGCCGGAGTTCAGTGGTGCTATCCCGGCTCACTGCAACTTCCATTTTCTGGTTTCAAGCAATTATCCTGCTTCAGCCTCCCCAGTAGCTGGGACTACAGGCATGTACCACCACGCCCAGCTAATTTTTTGTACTTTTAGTAGATACGGGGTTTCACTATCTTGGCCAGGATGGTCTCCATCTCTTGACCTCGTGATCCGCCCTCCTCGGCCTCCCAAAGTGCTGGGATTACAGGCATGAGCCACTGAGCCAGGCCTTTTTTAAAAAAAGAATTAAGGTTATTACATCCGTGTATCTTTCTGTATGTGCTTTTAAAGTACTTGTAACATTAAGTTACAGGGCTTTGACTCCTGGGTCAAAAATGGACACAAAGTCTTGCTAAAGGTGATCCACATGGTTTCGGCTTCCCAAAGTGCTGGGATTACAGACATGAGCCACTGTTCCCAGCCTGAATTCTAATTTTTCTTGGCTACGAGCCTGCAAAATAATGTTTTCAATTTTTTACCTTCTTTTTTCCCCATTTTTCCTAATTTAGAGTCACTGAAAACTAAGCTATACTTTTGTAAAGCCCTGCAAACTGAAGCTAAACAATTTAAACTTCAGAGGAAAATAATAGCAACCTATTTACATACATAAGCCACTTTCTTACCTGCTTACTAATATATGGACTTCACCGCAACAACATGGCCTATATTGATTTTTCAGGATTGTTCTTCTGTTTGTTGCTGCTTTTCTTCCTCCCTGCCCATTTTCTCTTCATAGGACTTAAGACTCCACAGCCTTCTAAAAATGAACTTTCCTAATTACTAGGGTTTTACCCGTCTAGGAATAAACCATCCTAGCCATGAGAGATCAGACAAAACCTGAAACCAGAGACTCATTTTCTTTTAATATGCTTTGTCCAAAAGATTTTAAAAAAGAAAAGGGCAAGTTCGGGCAGCTCCCTTACAGACGTGACAAGCCGCACACTACAGACGTCTGGGAAGAGTGATAAGACTGACAGAAGTCAGAGGGGAGGGAGAAAAAGGGTAGGAGTGGAGTGGCTAATCCATAAATGGAAAGAAAGTTTTGGGCCGGGCGCGGTGGCTCAAGCCTGTAATCCCAGCACTTTGGGAGGCCGAGGCGGGTGGATCACGAGGTCAAGAGATCGAGACCATCCTGGTCAACATGGTGAAACCCCGTCTCTACTAAAAATACAAAACATTAGCTGGGCATGGTGGCGCGTGCGTGTAGTCCCAGCTACTCAGGAGGCTGAGGCAGGAGAATTGCCTGAACCCAGGAGGCGGAGGTTGCGGTGAGCCGAGATCGCGCCATTGCACTCCAGCCTGGGTAACAAGAGCGAAACTCCGTCTCCAAAAAGAAAAAAAAAGAAAGTTTTGCCATTGGGAAATCAAAACTTAAAGTGGGGAAGGGGACAAGATGTAACCTTAAAAGGGGATAATAAAACTTAGGCCGCATTGGGGAAGATTGTAACCCCATAGTACTCAGCCTATGAGGAACCAGGGTAGAGACTTGCACACTAGGTGACAAACTGCTTGTTGAAACTGCACTGGGTGTGCCTGCCCACCAGACACCTGATCTCGAAAAACCATTATTAAAAAGTCTCACTTTTGCTGTCCTTCATGCCTCTAGGTCCATTCTTTGGGTTTGGACAGGTGAGTGTGTTTCTCACATCACCTAACTCCTGAGCTGTTACGGGGAAGCTGCTGCTAAGCAGTTTCAGGTGTTTTCTATCTATTGGGAGCGTGCCTCTTCCTGGCACTGGCTGCAACCCATTATTACTTTAGAGAGACAGTTAACAACTGATTATTACCTGATGGTTGCCTGACATTCCTGGTGGGGGAGAGAGGAGCCTGCTCTGCTCATGCCTGGGCTACCTACCTACTATAACAATGGTGAAATTTTGCTTGGGCCTTAGGTCAAATATTCATTTCAAAACTAGGCCATTCAAACTTCAGCACAAATGTTGAGAGCCCTCTAAAACATTTACCTAATCCTTAATGGATTGCTGGTAGAAACAGTAAAGAAATGAATATTTTCCTTCACACTTGCCTTCAGCACAAAAAATTCCCTGTCTTCACTGTGTGATGCATGTGAACATTTATATAATTACTAGGTATGCCTGGCCCTTCTCTGCTGGTTTCTTTCCAACCCTTTCTCCTTCCAACTCCGTCGCTTCCCCTCTTTTAAAATAGTGTTTTGCATCTTGAATTTCTGAATCAAAAGGGATATAGTCTCCAAGTTTCTTCTGCTCCTACAGTGGTTGGCACTTGTGAGGAGGTCGCCTGAAACGCTCCTTGTCGGTGACAATGACCATAAACCATGGGAGAAATATGTCCAATAACTAGAAAATTAAGCAAGGGGTTATTAATACAATCTTTTGTAGTTTTTAGAATGCAACCTCGTATTTCCAAAAAATTCTCTCGTTTAAACGTCAAAGACAAAACAAGCCAACAGCCCATATGCACAACTTATTTTTAAACTGTAAAACAAATACCGCATTACAGAAAATTTACGAAACAAAGGAAAAACCGACACGCCACCCAGAGACTGAAATGATCTAGATTAATTCCTGGCTGTTTTTCCCTCATCTCTTCCCGCGCCTTTGCCACCAAGAACAACCTTCGCGCGCTGCCGGAACCGCGGCGCAGGGGGAGGCGCTGCCTCGCGCGCGGTGCGCCGTTGCCATGGTAGCTGCGGAGGCTGGGACCCGGGTGTGGTGAGTCTAGGGTCCTGGCGCCTTGGACCCGGGTGGGCACTCGGGGAGGGGTGCGAGGGGGTAGACGGACATCTTCCCTCCAGGCTGCTCGGGCAGGGCTGGAGGGGAGTGGGCTTCAGTCATAGCGTCCTCAGACTCTGCTTCTGTCCAGAGCTTTGTGCACCCGTCCCCTACCCCGCGGGCAGCCGCGAAGGATCGCAGAAGGTCCCCAGGGAATTCAGGCCGAAGAGCAAACTCTGATGTCCTGAAGTGTCCGATGCCCCCTCGCGGGACCTCGTGAATCACCTGGCGGCGCTGCCACTTTCTGCATCCTGTTTCTCAGGCCTTCCCTTTGTTTAACCCTGTGTGCCCAGGGCTGCCCTTGGGGTCTTTCTCTTTGAGCTGGGACTGAAAATCCTTAAAGGACTACATTTTTTTTGAAGAAAAAAAGTCAAATGGCTTAAAAGGCACGTACGGATCTACTCCTCTCTCACAACTTCAGGCTGCGTCGCCTGCCTCCTTGCCCTTTGTTTATGCTCTTCCCATTACCCGGACTGTCCTTTTTTTCTCCCTTTTAGGACTCCTACTCTTCAAATATGGAGGTTTCACCTCTTCTTGGAAACCTTTCTGAGACTGCCTCCCAGAATTGAAAGTAGATGTCCACCGTCTTTACTCTCAAAGCACTCTTTGCCTGCCTCCGTTGTATCCCTGCTCTCACTCTGTCATTGCTGATTTACTTGTGTCTTCCTTACTAAACTGTGAGAGCCTATGGGATAGGGGCTGTGATCTATGTGATTTTCTATTGTGCCTCAAAAGCATTCACATTCTGTAGTTAAAAAGAAAAGTTTATAGATTTATTTTTCTACACTTATTTAGTAAGGCAGACCAGGTGCTGTCCTCATTTCAGAAAAGTCACTTAATTAGTAACAGAATCAAGACTAAGGCAATGCCATTCTGCCTTCATAGTTCCAGCCTTCCCTCTTCCCTTCCAAGCTCATATTCTCTGTGAAACTTTAGTTATATGTAGCAGGGTTATAATTTTGATGTATGTTATTACTTTTGTGGGAAAAGAAAATGTAGTTTATTTTTCTATGTGACTGACCTAGTTCCTTTCATGAGCATTCATTTATTGGTTATTAGGAAAGAATCTAAATGCCCAATTGATTTTAAAGTTGAGCTTGATCTAGAATTGATTTCTTTGGCTAGTGTTTCTCTTACATACAAATGTTTCGGTTCTCAGGTATCGTCTTGGATTCTTTCCTTGAGATGGTGCCCTGGCTATGTGGATGCATGTGGATGGCTCATGGAATCAGTTATGGAGACGAGTCAGGGTCCCTTTTCTTTCCCTTGGCTCTGGGGTGATGTTCTGGTATACTGGGTGCTCTTGGTTCTAACCTTTGGTTTACATACCTTGTGAACAGGTTTTTCCTGGTTTGATCAGGACTCAGTAGAGCCTCCGGCTAACTAAGTTGCACTGAGTCCCTGCTGTGACTTCCCTTCAGCCCTGACTGGAGTGATTTACTCTACAGCCGCCCCTCCCTGCAAAGCCCCTTGCCCTGCTATAGCAACTGTCTTCCCTGTATGATTCCCTGTCTTCACTGTGTGATGCACACGAACATTTATATAATTACTAGGTATGCCTGGCCGTTCCCTGCTGGCTTCTTTCAAGCCCCTTGTCCCTCCATCTCCATCTCTTCCCCCCCGTTTTTAAAGTTGTGTTTTGCAATCTTGAATTTCTGAATCAAGAGGGATACAGTCTCCAAGTTTCTTCTGCTTCTGTGGTAGTAGAAGGCAAGTAGTAGGGGCAAGCCCCCGGCAAGCCTTCCCTATTTCTAGGTCTCATGGATGTCCTAAGGCAGTGCCTTCAAACTTTGTTGTCTCAGGACTCCATTTCACTCTTAAAAAATGATCCTGAACAGCTTTCCTTTATGTGAGTTATATCTATCAATATAGTTGTAAGAATTAGAAATTAAACTGAGGATTTTGAAAGTGTTTATTAATTCCTTAAAAAATAACAAACTCCCATGTTGACATAAATTATATATTTCTCATAAAAATAATTATTTTCTAAAACAAAAGAATTAGTGAGAGTGACATTGTTTTACATTTCTGCAAATGTCTTTAATTTCTGGCTTAATGGGAGACAGATTCTTATGTCTGCTTCTACAGTCAGTCTGTTACAATACGCTGTTTTGAAATATGTAAAGAAAATTCCTCCTTACATAGATATATAGTTGGAAAAGGGAAGAGTATTTTAATAGCTTTTTCAGATAATTGTGCATATTTTTGTGATTGCACCCAAACTCTACAAGCGGTAGTTTCTTTTTTTTTTTTTTTTTTTTGTTTTTTTTTTTTGAGGCAAAATCTTACTCTGTTGCCCAGGCTGAAGTGCAGTGGCATGCTATCGGCTCACTGCAACCTCTGCTGCTCAGATTTAATTAATTCTCCTGCCTACGTCTCTCGAGTAGCTAGGATTACAGGTGCCTGCCACCATGCCTGGCTTATTTTTGTATTTTTAGTAGAGACGGGGTTTCACCATGTTGGCCAGGCTGGTCGTCAAACTCCTGACCTCAGGTGATCCACCCGCCTTGGCCTCCCAAAGTGCTGGAATTACAGGCATGAGTCACTGTACCTGGCCTACAAGTGGTAGTTTCTTAAAGGCTAGTTGCAATGTGGGATCTGAAGCCATGTCAATGAACTTTTCATACTGTGTTACATTAAAATCTATTTGTCTGTTTTATACTTTGGATCTTTTACCCATGTTTGATAATGGAAAGTGGCAGGGAAGTGAAGCTGATTTTGTGAAGGAGAAAAGCAGTCATTAGCAAAATGTTGCTTCATTTATGTTTCATGCTGTAATATTTTTAAAAGCCTACTTTCATTAATGTCACCTTGGATCTTAAAAGTATTGGGAAGCTGTTAGCTAACACATGACCAATATGAGTTTTCTAAAATGCAAATTGTAGCTGGGCATGGTGGCTCACACTTGTAACCTCAGCATTTTGGGAGGCTGAGGTGGGAGGATTGCTAGAGGTTAGGAGTTTGAGACCAGCGTGGGCAACATAGCTAGACCCCCGTCTCTACAAAAAAATTAAAAAATTAGCCTGGTGTGATGGCACGCCTCTATAGTCAAGCTACTCAGAAAGCTGAGTTGGGAGGATTGCTTAAGTCTGGGTGCTCAGGCTGCAGTGAGCCCTGATGGCACCGCTGTACTTCAGCTTGAGTAACAGAGTGAGACTGTGTCTCAAAAAAAAAAAAAAAAAAGTTAAAATACTAATTGTATTAGAGTTCTTCAGAGAAACAGAATCAATACAATATATATAGTCCTCTGTATCTGTGGATTAAACTAACCCTGGATCTAAAATATTTGGAAAAAACAGGGAGGGTTGTGTCTGTACTAAACATATATAGATTTTTTTTCCTGTCATTATTACCTAAGCAATACAGTATAACAACTATTTACATTGTAGTTGGTATTGTAACTAATCTAGATTTGACATATATGGGATGATGTGTATAGGTTATTTGCAAATACTACACAATTTTATATAAGGCACTTGAGCATCCATGGATTTTGATATCTATGGGGGTAGAGAGTTCCAGAATCAATCCCCCCTTGGATACTGAGGGACACTTGTATATATGAATAAATATAGAATAATTTATTATAAGGAATTGGCTCATGTGATTATGGAGGCTGAGAAATTTCAAGATCTGCCTTCAGCAAGCTGGAGATCCAGTAGAGCCATTGGTATAGTTCCAATCCAAGTCCGAGGGCCTGAGAAACAGGAAAGCTGATAATATAAGTTCTAGTCCCAGCCCGAGCCTGAAGGCAGATGCCTAGCTTGAAAACAGGCAGAGAGAGTGAATTCTCCCTTACTCAATCTTTTGTTGTATTCAGGCCTAGTTATTTTTCATAAACTATGTTTTTTTCCCCTTTCTATTAGCAGATAATGTGTTTAAGATGAATTAATACATACTTTATTTCTGGGTTTTTTTTTTTTTT
>NW_016107377.1:3279364-3288504 GCF_001604975.1 Cebus imitator
TGTGGAGATGGGATTTCAGCATGTTGCCCAGGCTGGTCTCGAACTCCTGAACTCAAATGATCCGCTCAGCTGTGTCCTCCAAAGTGCTGGGATTACAGGTGTGAGCCACTGTACCTGGCCTCAGTTTTAATTTCTAATATAAATATTGATATAACCCACATAAACAAAAATTATTTGGGGTTCTCAATTTTTAAGACTGTAAAGAGCCCTGAAATCAAAGAATTTGAGAACCATTGCCCTCATTATGTTGGTTCTGGGTTGATGTTGGAAATTAAGCTCCATTCAAGGGTATGACAAGAAAAGCTATGAGTATTCTGGCCCAAATTATAGTTCAAGATTTGATCTAGTTTGTCTCTAAATCTCTGGATTAACCTGGAATCAGACTGTTCTCTAGATGTGTAATAATGTGTTGGTAATCAAGTGTCTCATGGTAGTAGGGTAGAAAATTGTTTATTCATACCCTGCATAGGAATAAACTATGGAATGTTCAAAAAAAAAAAAAAAGAAGAGCTGGGCCTGGTGTCATGGGCCTGTAGTCCTAGCTAGTGGGGAGGTGGAGGCAGGAGGACTGTGAGCCCAGCTGCTTGGGATCCAGGGCAGGAGAATAGCTTGAATCCAGGAGTTCTAGACCAGCCTATGCGATATAGCAAGACCTTGGGTTTAAAAAAATAATAATAATAAAAGAAAATAAATAGAAGTAGTATCATCTTTTCCTTGCTTCGTGGTTGATTTTGTGTGAGGATTGATGATCACCTAATAATGATGATGGTAGCTCTATTTATTAAATGTTCCCCATGTGCTTGGCATGTACATCATCTAATTTATTTTAACTCTTAGAACGATCATAGACTAGGCTCTAGTGTCATTCCTACAAGAGAGTAGGTAAATTGCCCAGTATTATGCAGCTAATAAGTTGCAGGATTGGATTGTGAACCCAAGTCTCTCTGACTCTAAAACCCATTGCTCTTGGCTACAAAAGAAAGCACCGGGAATTGCAAGCTTGACTTTAAGAGTTACTGAATATATACAACTTGTTAAGAAATGTGGCAAGTCTGAAAGTAACACAAAGAAATGTAAAGCTTGATTCCTGCCCCCAGCAAGTTTACAACCTAATTGGATAAATGTCTTGGATACTTGAAGCAATCAGAAAATAATATCATATCTGATAGGTTGTGTTATATAGACTATACATAATGGCCTTTGCAGTTCAGAATATTGAGAGGTCAGTGTACACTCAAGAGAGGAATAAGAAAAGTTTTAGGAAGAAAGTGGGTTTATAGATTGGCCTAAATGGAATTTGGGTAGTTGGAATGTAGGAGATATAAAGCTATTCTGGTTCTCATAGCAGGAATACCTAATGAAACAAAAATAGGACTTTCTGAGTATCTTCAAGGTCTCATGGCTGGGTCCCTGCTGTGCCAGTGAAAGGCATTCCAAACACATCCGGCCTCTATTCTCCAAGGTTTGAATATTGATATCTTTAGCAGAAGTGTTCCAAAAGATCACAACTACTATTAATAGAGTGACAAAATTATTGTCTAATAATAGCGGACACTTTTGAGAGTGCAAGTAGATGCTATTAAAAATTATACCACCAAAACAGATATAACAGGAACTGTCCCACATACATTGGGACATATGTCACCCAGGCTATTAACCATAAACACAAGCTGTTTAACTTCTGTTAGAGTTGTTCTTGATTTCCTGCTGTAGTCTCCATAGTGCCTATTTGAGACTCATGCTTTTACACACTGTGGGTTGCATCCCATTTAGTGGGTCATGTAGTCGGTTTAGTAGGTGGCACCCAGTCTTAAAAAAATAGAATGGGACAAAAACAGTGATATGTTACCTGAAGTAAAAAGAAATATTGCTTTGTTTTAAAACGACATATATGTACAAATATAGCCATATATGCAATGTATCCAGCATAAAATTATCCATTATTACCAATCAATAAATTATGTAATTACTCTATTGATAGCAGTTATATATATTTACATATAAAATTAAAATGAAATGTCATAAACTAATATATTATGTATTATAACAGAAATAATTTATACAAGATAATAAAATAATATGTATGTATTTGAAGAGAACAACCACCTCATGGTCTAAATTATCCTTGCAAGTTCCAGCCATTATGCTTGAAATCCAGCGAGAAGGAATTAAATATTCCTGGAATTTGTAATCTATATGTCTGCTTACATTGTATTGCTTACTATTTGGACATGTGGCCACACCATATTATAAGAGAGACTGGAAAATAGTCTTATTCCACCATAAAGATTGGTTTAAAAAAAAAAAAAAAAAAGCCTTGTTAAAAGAAAAGAGGGTGGGGTTCTATTCCAAAAGAAAAGGAGTTGAGATTTTGGGGAAGACAACTAGTAATCATTAGGAGACTGAAAATGAGGAAACCAAGGAACTGTGGAGGATCAGACCACAAGAACCACAGCATGTTCTCATAGTAGGAAGTTTGATCAGCATACTGTTTCTGTACTTATGACGAATGCCCTTCAACTAGCCTCATTTCCTTGTGTCCATTGTTAAAGAGTTAGACTCATGGGATGGAGCCCCTGGTTGGCTGAGCTTAAATAATGTGCCTGCCCCCAGGCTTGTGCTGAGAGGGAAAAAAGAAGAATCTTGCTTCTTTGTCTTCTGTTGTAGGAAATTAGCTATATCTTTTATTAGAATTCTCTGAAACTGAGATAGGAGTGCTTTAAAGAAGTCATGTGTCTGTATGTTTGTGTTTGTGTTTGTGTGTGTGTGTTTGTGTTGGAAGGGTGGGGAGTTGGATGTCAGACACTGAAGAATTAAGTTTCCACTATGAGTCATGGTTAATTAGATAACTCAACTCCCATTTCCAACCCCTGTCTACCTTGCTTGCCTCTATCATAGAGGCTGGAAAAATCAAGAAACTTTCTTTTTCTTTCCTCTTCTGTCTTTTTTTTTTTTTTTTTTTTTTTTTTTTGACATGGAGTCTTGCTCTGTCGTCCAGGCGGCAGTGCAGTGGTGCAATCTCTGCTCACTGCAGCCTCTGTCCGCTGTGTTTTAGCGATTCTTCTGCCTCAGTCTCCTGGTAGCTGGGATTACAGGCACATGCCACCACGTCTGGCTAATTTTTGTATTTTTAGTAGAGACAGGATTTCACCATGTTGGCCAGGCTGGTCTCAAACTCCTGACCTCAGGTGATCCACCCACCTCAGCCTCCCAAAGTCCTGGGATTACAAGGATGAGCCACTGTGCCTGGCCTTTTTTCTCCTCTTAAAGAAGGGGTAGCCACATGACATTGCACAGCCTTTGAGATACAACTGGAAGTTTGCTGGGACTTGTTAGGAAAGATTTTTGTTTTGCTTTCCACTTAAGAGGGATTGGAGGGATTTACATCACTGGCATCCTCTAGGGGATTCCCCATTCTTCCTGCCATCAATTAAGATGAGATTCCAGGAGTTATAACATGAGGTAAGAGTTGTGAAGATGAAAGTCTTACACACTAAGTATGCTGGAATAGAGTGATAGAAAGAGATTGGATCTGTATTTTTGAGCTGCTGAACCATCTCCATCTTTAAATTTCTCACGTGTGAAAAGAATCTCTTTAAATAGTCAGTCTTATTTGTCTTTTCTATTATTTCTGTGTCAAAGAATCCCTAACAGCTTATAATAGAGAAGATTCTAATGTTCTACCAATTTAAAATGCATTTCACAATGATCTTTCCACTGTTATCCTATTTATTTTCTTTACTTCACTGTAGAACTAAATGACAGTTTTCTTTCAGCACTCTTTAGGACTGTTTCTTTTTTTTTCTCATCAGCAACTGCATCTGCAGGGACTGTTGTTTCTTTTCTCTCTTTTTTTTTTTTTTTTTTTGAGACGGAGTTTCACTCTTGTTACCCAGGCTGGAGTGCAATGGTGCGATCTTGGCTCACCACAACCTCCGCCTCATGAGTTCAAGCAATTCTCCTACCTCAGCCTCCTGAGTAGCTGTGACTACAGGCACGCACCACCATGCCCAGCTAATTTTTGTATTTTTAGTAGAGACGGGGTTTCACCATGTTGACCAGGATGATCTTGATCTCTTGGCCTTGTGACCCACCCGCCTTGGCCTCCCAAAGTGTTGGGATTATAGGCGTGAGCCACAGGGGACTGTTGTTTTTTAAGAGCAGTGTCAGAAAACTATGGCCTGTAGAACACCAACTGTTTTGTAAATAATGTTTTCTTTAAACACAGCCATGCCCATTCATTTGTGTATTGTCTATGACCACTTTCATGCAACAACTGGAAAGCTGAGTAGTTAGAATAGGGACAGTAGGGCCCACAAGCCTAAAATGTTTGCTATCTGACCTTTTACCCCTGCTTTGGAATGCTGTTCCATCTTCCTGCGGCCTTGATAGTCTGTCATTCTCTGCAGTCCTACTTCAGTATCACCTTGATTTTTCTTTTTGAAGTTTTTTCTCTTCACTTCCCTGTTCTTATCACTTCACCATGTTTATTTCCTTTGAAACACAACAATCTAAAATCATCACATTTGTTTTCTTTTTTATTGCCTGTGCCCAATCAGAATATAAGCTTCAGGATAGGAAGGATCTTTTCTACCTTGTTGAATCCTCAGGACTTAGCATAGTACCTGGCATAGAGGAAGGAATCCAATAAACACTGAATTATATGAGTGAATAAAGCCCTAATTCATGCTAATTCAGACTTCTGAAATAACTGTCTCATTGATTTTTCTTTTTTGCCTCGAGTCTCTTATTCCTCTAATCTATGTCACCCAGGCTTGTCAGATCAATCTCCTTGAAACCTACATAGTTCCTTAGCACTAAAACCTTCAGCTAACTGTCCTTAATTGCTCCCCACTCCACAAGTTACTACAGAATCAAGTTCAGACTTACTGAAGCAATCCCAGCCTCTTTTAAGAGCAGACTTCTTGCTTATTTTGAATGGCCTATAGTTAACCAAATTGGCCAACATACTCATTCCCAAAAATAACTGTGATCTTTGCTTTGGTGCTTTAACTTAGTTATTCCATCTGGAATTTCCTTCCCTCTGACTTCTGAATGACAGAGTCTTGCCCATTCTTGATGGCTCAACTTAAATGTTAATATTCTTTACTAAAAATATCATTCCCTTTATTACATTTTCTGCATCTTTTCTTCTCCCACTACCCTCCACCCATGGTAAACATTATCTTGAATCTTGTGTTCAGTCTTGCTTTGTGTCTTTTTTTTTCTGTGCAGTGTTATTGCATCTACTTGTATTCCTAAAAAGTCTGTTTAATTGCTTTTCAGTTGACAAAAATATATCTTGATACACACACACACATACACACACACACACACACACAATCTTTTGGGTTTACATTTTTCATATAATATATTGGTAGGATTCATTTATATTGTTCTGTGTCTCATTATTGCTGTGTGACAAATTAGCCCCAAGCTTGGTAGGTTAAAAACAACACTTATTCATTATCTGACAGTTTCTGTGGTCAGGAATCCAGGCACAAGTTAGCTGGATTCTCTATTTCAGGATTTCTCATGAGACTATAATCAAGGTGTTGCCTGAGGTCATGGTCACCTCAAGGTTAACTGGGCCAGATCTACTTCCAAGCTCACTCAGTGGTTGCTGGCAGAATTAAGTCCCTCATGGAATTGGATTAAGAGCCTTGATTCTTACTGGCTGTTGGACAGAGATCACCCTCAGCTCCTTGAAAGGTAGCCTTCTCCATCACAGCACATGAGAAAAGCCAGGGAGAGAATATCAGCAAGACAAAAATCACAGTCTACATTATAACTGAATTGCAGAATTTACATCCCATCACTCTTGCTGTATTCCCTTCATTAGAAGCCAGTCACTGGGTCCAGCCCACCCTCAAGGTGAGGAAATTACACAAAGGTATGAATACCAAGAGGCAGGGGTGGGACATTGGGAGCCTTGTCAGAAGCTGCCTACCATTTGGTATAGCACTGTAATTTATTTCTTGTAACAGTTATATACCATTTTATGTGAATATACCAGTTATGCTCCTCTCTTCTTGGACTTCAGTTTTCCCTTCTGGGTTTTTTGCTGTTGTGAACGGTGATGCCACACATATTCTTGTATGAAGGGACTATGGTACTCTTTTCTGCATCTTTCCCAGTTTAATATTGTGTTTTGACATACTGAAGCACTATCAAGACATCCTTAGTTAAATCCTTTTGTAGTTCATAGGTGTGATTGTTGGGTTTTCGTGATCATTTGTGAGATGTACCTCTTTTAAACCATGTTACAACATGGGCACATTACCTGTCTGATGTGGAAAAAAAAAAAAAGACATCCTTGAATAATTTTATCTGGAATTAATCTTCTCCCTTCTAAACTCCCATAGCGTTTCTTTTGTTATGGTATTTACTGCTTGTCACCTCTTATTACGCTTATTTTGTGCATGTTATATTTTTTTCCTTAAAATAGTAACTTGCTGAGAGTAGGAAATAAATTTGATTCTGGTTTTTGTAGTTTACACAGTGCTTTCAGTATATGTTACTGAGTGAATGAATTCTGTTTAAATATTGGTGCCTAATTTTTAAAGTCTTCGTAATCTGGCTCCAATAACCTAATTATATTTCTCACTTCTCTCATATATTGACTCTTATTTAGGCAGGTGGGTCTCTTAGACATTCTTTTGCAATCTTTTCCTAATAAATTTAGATCACATTGATCTCTTTCTTCTCTTGTTTCTGTTGAATTTACTATTATTTCACACATTTAGCATTTTAGTGTAGCCTTAGGCTGTTTTATGTGTACCTACTCATAATAGGTACACAATAAACTTTATTGATGGAATTGCTGAAGTATCTTATTTTATAGTTATTTTCAACTAGTTAAGTATTTTTATACCATCGATATTGTCAGTTGACTGGGCAAATAAATAAACAAACACTGATGTATTTGAGTAGGTTTTTATCACTTTTTTTTTTTGGTCATAGGTATTTTTGGAGTTAATGGAGTCAGAAGGACCTCTTGAGTCAGAGAGCTCAGAATTTTTCTCACAACAAGAAGAAGATGAAGAAGAAGCCCAAGAACCAGAGGAAACAAGCCCCAGGAACCCACTTTTACAGCCTGCTCTCACAGGGGATGTAGAGGGTTTGCAGAAGATTTTTGAGGATCCAGAGAATCCTCATCATGAACAGGCCATGCAGCTTCTCTTAGAAGAAGACATTGTTGGGAGAAACTTGTTGTATGCAGCTTGCATGGCTGGGCAAAGTGATGTGATTAGAGCTTTGGCAAAATACGGTGTGAATCTGAATGAAAAAACCACAAGAGGTATTTTGTCTTTTTTCTCTCATCAGTATTACTTATGACTACCTAAAGATGCCATGTAATATCTTTAAGGTTAGATATATTGGATGTGCTTGTTTTATACTTTACATATATGTATGTATACATCTATATGGGTGTATGTATGTGTATACATGTAAATGTATCAATGTTGATATTACATAGTATAATATTTTAGACAATAGACTTCACTATTTATTAGTTGTGTGATTTGGTAAGTTACCTGATCTTTTTGTGTATCTGTTTTTCCATCTGCAAAATGGGGATAATAACTGTATTTTCCTTATAGGGTATAATGAGGATTAAATAGGATAAAAATAAATATTTTAGTTCTGGTATGTAGCAAATTGGTATATAGTAAATGTGTAATGATTTGCTGTTTATCTCTTTCCACTGAAGATGTATTAATTTTTAGCAATCATCTAATTAGCATTTTAAATTCAGTAATTTTTTTTTCAGATTGCAAATATAATACGTGGTCATGGTAGAAAATTAAAAAAAAAACGATCATCAGCATGATCTTCAGCAAAGACAGGATATACATTGTGTTCATGCTCACATGGAACATTTAAAAAATATTGGTATATGTTGAGTCATGAAGTCGTAAGAAGCATCAAAGAATCTGTAGCATATAGTCTTTGATCAGTGACTACAACAAAATAAAATTAGAAAATAGTAACAAAAGATAACAAAACTGAAAGCAAGAACATACTTTATTTATTTATTATTTTTATTTTCATTTTTTGAGACAGTGTCTCACTCTGTTGCCCAGTCTGGGGTGCAATGGCATGATATTGGCTCACTGCAACCTCCATCTCCCAGGTTCAAGTGATTCTTACACGTTAGCCCCCCTAGTGGCTGGGACTATGGTGTGGGTCCCCACGCCTTTCTAATTTTTGTATTTTTTAGTAGAGATGGGGTTTTGCCATGTTGGCCAAGATGGTCTTGAACTCCTGACCTCCCACTGGGAGTGGCCTCCCAAAGTGTTGGGATTACAGGCATAAGCCACCATGCCTGGCTAAGAATACACTTTAAATCATCTATTGGTCACAGAAGATATGATGAAAATGATGAAATGTTTAAGTGACAACAGCATCACTTTATGTTTGAACCTATGGGATACAACTAATATTAAAATTCTGGTATAATGCATATGTTAGAATATAAGAAACATAAAAAATTAGTAAGCAAAGCATTTGACTAAACAAATTAGAAAAAGAACAACTACTCACACCTGTAATCCCAGCACTTTGGGAGGCCAAGGCGGGTGGATCACAAGGTCAAGAGATCGAGACCATCTTGGTCAACATGGTGAAACCCCGTCTCTACTAAAAATACAAAAAATCAGCTGGGCATGGTGGCATGTGCCTGTAATCACAGCTACTGAGGAGGCTGAGGCAGGAGAATTGTCTGAACCCAGGAGGCAGAGGTTGCAGTGAGCCGAGATCGCGCCATTGCACTCCAGCCTGGGTAACAAGAACGAAACTCCATCTCAAAAAAAAAAAAAGAGTAACCAAAGAAAGTAAAAGAAAAGACCAGGCTCAGTGGCTAACACCTGTAATCCAAGCACTTTGGGAGGCCAAGGTGGGCGCATTACCTGCAGTCAGGAGTTTGAGGCCAGCCTGGCCAACATGGTGAAACTCTTTCTCTACTAAAAATACAAAAATTATGTGGGCATGGTGGCACACGCCTATAATTCCAGCTACTTGGGGGGCTGAGGCAGAATTCCTGGAGCCTAGGAGACAGAGGTTGCAGTTAGCTGTGATTGTACCACACTGTACTCTAGCCTGTCTGACAGAGTGAGACTTTGTCTCCAAAAAAAAAA
>NW_016107377.1:3288679-3303761 GCF_001604975.1 Cebus imitator
AAAAAAAAAAAAAAAAAAAAAAGGAAAGAAAGAAAGAGAATAGATGGAAAGGAAAAGATTGATAATACAAGATTGGGTTCAGTGAAAATGACAATTGAAAAACATTTGATTATGTATATATATATATATATGTAAAATATCTATATATATGTAAAACATCTATCTATATATAGTTGTTTTGTTGTTTTTTTTGAGACAGAGTCTTGTTCTGTCACCCAGTGGAACAATGTTGACTCACTGCAGCCTCCACCTTCTGGGTTTAGCCTCCCGAGTAGCTGGGATTATAGGCGTACACCACCATGCCCGGCTATTTTTTGTATTTTTTAGTAGAGAGGGGGTTTTGTCATGTTGGCCAGGCTGGTCTTGAACTCCTGACCCCAGGGGATCCTCCCACCTTGACCTCCTGAAGTGCTGGGATTATAGGCATGAGCCACTACATCTGGCCATTAGGATCTTTCACTATGTAAATTAGCCTAAAACAATGTAATCTGTTTGATCTCACCATCTTCATTCCATTTGTTAGGGTACACACTCTTACACTGTGCTGCAGCCTGGGGTCGTTTGGAAACTTTGAAAGCACTAGTAGAACTGGATGTTGATATAGAAGCTTTGAACTTCCGGGAAGAAAGGGCTCGAGATGTTGCTGCTAAATATTCCCAGACTGAGTGTGTTGAATTCCTGGACTGGGCAGGTAAGGAAGCTCACAAGGGTTAGCAAACTGACTGATGTGATGAGTTTTTCTCCTATGAGTTATAGGCTATGTCACCTTTTTTCACAGTGTTTTATTTGTAGATACAACCATAGTCACAGTTGGCAATAATAAATGAAAATTTTCCCTTTTTCTTTATTTTGCTATTGGCCCTAAACATTGTATTTATTGGGAACTGTACATATTGGAAGCTTGTTGATTTACCAACTTCTGTCTCACCAATAATTTTCTCGCCAATAATTTCTATAAGAAATTTCTCACCAATAATTTTCTGTGAGAAAATAATTTCTATAAGAAGATTATTGAATGTTCAATATATATGTTCAAAGCCATTTTCTGAGAGACTCAGGCAAAGTGGATTGTTCCTTAAATGTTTAAAAAAATGGCATAATTTGAGTAATATATTTGATTTCTCAAATATAAAAAGGTTATAACAATAATTTTAGAAAGATTTATTTAGGATAAATTAATTTGTAGTGCTAATAGTCAGAATAATAGCTACCCTTAGGCATGGGGAAACTTCTGGGATGTAATGTTCTTTTTCTTAACCTGGTTGCTGGTACATGGGTATGTTTCTTTGAAAATTCATTAAGCTGTACACATAATTTTTGCACTTTTCTGTTTGTAAGTTATACTTCAATAAAAAGTTCAAAAAACAGTACTATTTTGACTTTTGCTAATATTTTACACATATACTTCCCACAGCCCTATAAAATATAGCTTAAAGAGATTTCAGGAAGATGTACTTTTGTACAAGCATTTATTGAATTCCCATTGTGAACATAGTATTGCTGTAGATACAATTGGTTGTTCCTGCCCTCTGGATACTTGGTTAGGTGGGAGATGATAAGTTATGGACACATTCAACAATTATATAAAAATATTGGAAAGACTGTGATTAAAGGTTAAAATTGGCAGAACAGGTATTCTGTGCTACAGGGTAGTGAAAGAATAGGAAGTCAGAGCATGTTGGGCTTGAGCTGGGCCTTGAAGAATGGATGGGATTTGAATATGCAATAGAAGGGGAAAGGGCATGAGCAAAATGTTAGAGCTGTGAGTGAAAGTGGTGTGCTGGAGGACAGTGACAAGATTGTCTTATTGAGCAAGTGATCATAGTTTCCACAGGTAGGCTATAACATAAGTAGAATAACAAAGGGGCTGAGTACATGTCCTCTTGAGATTGAGTTTAAATACTGGTGCCCCTACTTGAAATCTCTGTGACCTTGGTGCTTGAATTATGATAAGGTGCTTACATTCTCTATACCTCAGTTTCTTTCTCTGTAAAAGGGGCCAAAATATAATTCCTACTTTTTAGGGATTGCTGTGAAAAGTAAATGAGATGATATAAAGCAGTTAGCACAATACCTGGCATGTGGTCAGCACTTGAACAATGCTACTGCCTTTATTACATCTTACCCTTAAATGCCAGGCTAAGGTATTTTTATGTTATTCTGGGAGCCATGGAAAGTTTTTATGTACAAGAGGAGGAGGATGAAAGTGATCTTGAGGAAGATTCAGCTGGTAGTGGTTAGGTGCATGTTCATCAATAAAATGAGAAAGGGACTAGAAGAATTGATAGAAATGAGGAAATTAAAGGAAGGAAACACATTTGGGAAGAAAGAGATGGGTTGTGCTTTGTAGTTTATTTTTATACTGTCCACTTGAACTAAATGTTTTCTATGAGCAATCATATGTCAAATCTTCTGTTTTTATGATTAGATCTGTAAGTAAAGGAAAACACAAATAGCAAACAATTCAATTGACTCCTCCCATGATTAGTAATTTTAGATGAAATTCACATTCCATATATATGTATATGTACACACACACACACACACACACACACATATATATATATATATTTTTTTTTTGAGACAGAGTTTTGTTCTTGTTGCCCAGGCTGGAGTGCAATGGCGTGATCTTGACTCACTGCAACCTGCGTCTCCCAGTCTCAAGCGATTCTCTTGCCTCAGCCTCCCAAGTAGCTGGGGTGACAGGCATATGCCTGGCTACTTTTGTATTTTTAGTAGGGATAGGGCTTCACCATATTGGTCAGGCTGGTCTCGAACTCCTGACCTCATGATCTGCCCTTCTCGGTCTCCCAAAGTGCTGGGATTACAGTCGTGAGCCACCATGCCCAGCCCACATTCCATAATTTAAAATCCATTTTTGAAAAATGGCCCATAGTATTAAAAAAATTTTTTTTTATTATACTTTAAGTTCTGGGGTATATGTGCAGAATGTGCAGTTTGTTACATAGATATACACTTGCCATGGTGGTTTGCTGCATCCATCCCCCCGTCATCTACATTAGGCATGTCTCCTAATGTTATCCTTCCCCAATCCCCCCACCCCTAGTCTCCCCACCCCTCCCCCAACAGGCCCCATTGTGTGATGTTCCCCTCCCTGTGTCTATGTGTTCTCATTGTTCAACACCCACTTATGAGTGAGGACATGTGGTGTTTGATTTTCTGTTCTTGTGTCAGTTTGCTGAGAATGATGGTTTCCAGCTTCATCCATGTCTCTGCAAAGGACATGAACTCATCCTTTTTATGGCTGCATAGTATTCCATGGTGTATATGTGCCACATAGTATTTAAAAATCACAATTCAAGGACAAATTTTGCAATAACTTTTCTGAAAAAATTTTTGGGGCTTATGGGTGTGAGGTATTATTGGTTTCCTTTCCTGTAATATCCATCTGTTTAATTTGGGTCCTTAGGTTCTTGGAGAAATTATACCTTATATGTCTTATTGGTGAAAAGATATGAAAACTATAAAAAGCAAACTAGTATTATGTTTCCAGATCAATGATGAAATTAATACTGGAGTTACATAGTAATACAGCTGTTTAATGTCAGAAACATAAATAACTTGACATAAAATTTAACATTTATTTAATTCAGCCTTACTATTTGTTTAATTCAGTCATATTCAGAATGCGGTTTCATAGTAATGTAGCTGTGGAATGTCAGAAACATAAATAACTCAACATAAAATTTAACATTTATTTAATTCCATCTTATCAAGAGTGTACATCACGTCTATTTCTTCTAGCAATTAGAGTAGGAGTTACCTGGGGAGACTTAAAGGATTGAGAAACCCCTACCCCAAAGAGTCATCTCCATTCTACTGAAAATTCCATTATTAGAGATAAATTTCTTTGGGTTTTAGAGGTTTGGGGATTTTTAAAGTCTTCAATAGTTCACCATTAAAATAAATATATATTAATGTTCTCTCAGAGGGAATTATCTAACTTTTCAGAACTCTGAAGGTATGAAACAAGCATAGAAATGTGAGGGTGGGTTGTGCTAAGGAGGAATGGAGGTTAAGAGAGTCTGGAAAGTGGAACAAAATAAACCTTTATAATCCATCATAGCCCAAGGCAAGTACTATTCTTTTCCACTGCTTATAAAACTGTACGGTTTATTACTGTTTCAAGGATTATTTTTGAAAAGTTTTTTTCCTCTCTTATAATGATGGCAGATATGTTATAGATATATTTTTCTGGGATTTTTCCAAGATATTTTAAGTGAAATCTTCTGTCCCAGTCTCAGGCCTATCTCCTAGTTGTTCTTTGAAAAATATGGTAACCACAGTTTAAAAAATTGAATTGTCTTATCAACAAAAGTCTGAAATTTAAAAAATGCTAATCTATAATTCATTTATTATACCGAAAATGAAAACATTTATCCTTAAAAATATTAATCTATTCTTTAATATTTCCATGCTATTTTAGCAATCTGAAGTAGGAAATTAGAAGTCTTCCTGTGGTTATGAAATTTTCTCAGGAAAATAAGACATATCACAGATATTATTTATTAGAGATTTATTGAAACACTAAATTAAGCTACTATTACATATATTGCTTAATGATTAGTAACCTAATACATTAAAAAGAACAAAATGCTTAAACATGTAGCAGTGATAGTATGTAACTTCTTCTCTAGTATAAGCCTGGGTTCTTTTTTAATTGAATGGAAATAGCATTTAAACCCAGACTTCTTTGGAAAATGTCAATAAGGATTGTGGCAAAAAATTTATGAAGGTTTCCAAAGAACCATTTTTGTCCTTAGATGATCCTCTCAATAGATTTCTTTTGTAGTCTCTATATTTGACTAAGCTGCATTTGCATATGCATATATTTAGTATCTTTTGGCTCCTTCTTTAGTCTTCTTCTTTTTCTTTAATTTGCAGTGCTTAATTTTATTAGAGGAAGGATGGTAAGACTTGTGCTCCAAGATCTTCGATATCATTGACGTTGCGGTCGCCAGTCTGTAGAGTATTTGGTCAATGTCTTGGATGGATGGGCTTTCTAGATCATTACCAGATTTTTCTGAGGATGATTGGTTTTTCAGCTAAAAGGAGAAAAACAATATAGATTTTGTCTACATAAAATAGTATAGTTCAATACTATAGTATAGTTAATAATATGGTTCAAATTAAATTTGTGTTCTAAATGTATAAACTTAAACTTTATGAAAACAGCACACATCAATTGTTTATGCAAAAGGATGGTCACTATAGAAGAAAGGTGTAAGTGCAGAAGAAATGTTATCTATATGCCACATATATGATCATTATCACCATCAGCAAACAGTGTGTTCCATGGTTAGGGTACTTTGCTGGGAGAAATTATTTGATTAGCAAAATATATTCCTTTACTAAAGAACCTGAAGGTATAATACCATAAAGTCACAGTCATTTTAAAAATAAGAAAACATTTATAAATATCTAATTGTTCTGAAGGTCAGTGAGGTTTTGTTTGTTTGTTTGATCAATGAGCTTTTAAGATTGTCTCTCAAACTATGGTGTCATCAATTGGTGAAGTGGGAAATTATATAATAGTTTAAAAGCTCTATTTCCCAGAAAATTGTTCTAATATTAGAAATTAGGTTATAACCCATATAAAAACTACATGTCAAACCTTTGTACTTAGATTTCTTAGATACACCTGGAAGGGTTCTAAGAGATCTCTTGTTCCAGATCCTTTTATGGATGAGGCAACTGAGAAAGAGCAAATGACGTACCTCAGGACCCAGACAGATAACTTGATTTCCCATACATTCTCCTCCTGGTAGTACATTACTTTTTTTCGTGTGTTTTGTAACTTTAAGTAGAGGAGACTAGATGATTTTAAGAACCTTCTAATTCAATACACATTTGTTGAACACCTAGTATGAGCAAGACATTGTGCTAGATGCTGGGGATGAATGGGAAGTTAGGGGAAGGTTATAATGAGGAATAAAACACAGTAACTAATTATCTTATGTTCTAAACCCTTAGAGATTTTGAAACTATTACTACTTATATCATTAATTCACCTTTATTCGGTGCTTCTTCCATTTCATCCACAGGTAATGCACAGACAAAACAGATAAGATGAAAAAGAGAGCTTGTAATGAAATATAAATGAAATATAAACAACTCTGAAATATATCCATGTTAGCCAAGTTGCAGCATAGATTATTCAGAGGATATGGCAGACAGTAAGATGGAGGACGCTTAACTTTCCAGTAGTGTACTTCTTCTGGAAGAATCTCCCATCCAACCTTTGCCCAGATAGTTCCATCACAAATGCTGAAAGTCTCCCTGATGAAGCAGATAAACAACAGAGAAAAAATCAGCGATAGTCCTTGATTAGACATCTTTCTTTCTCAATGAGAAAAAAAAACTATCTAAAATTTAGCTATTTAAAAATAGCTAAAACAGAGACAGCAGAAAATGCCAGGAGTTATTGGTTAATATGGTGCTTCAATAGAAAGCACTTCATATAACCTTGCCAGCAAAATATGCCCAGCAAAATATATACTGATGATCATTGTGACATCATCAGTCATAGTGACTCAGGAGTAAGTTCAGTGACATCATAAAGAAACACATTGGACCTAAAAGGTATTACCTGACCAATCACATTGAGTTTCTTAAAGATACTTTTTTATTGTTGTTGTTTTGCCAGAATGGTTTGAGCCTCTTCAATTTTCCTAAAAATGAAGACTTTACTAATATTTTGCTAGCTAATTAGTTCAACTATAGTCACATTAATAGAATCTCATGGAAACAACTTACTTATATCACCTCTAACCCTTCCTCTGAGGGACTTCAGTTTTACATTTACTTAAAATACAGTATACCACTTCACATAACCTAGCATCTGCTTCTATTTTTTGTTTGGGAATGTCCTTCCCTTCAAATAGTTCAACAAATATTGAGTACCTGTCTCTTATAATATATTCCTGTGGTGGTGATGTGCTATCAGGTAAGGGGTGAGGAAGGTGCTGTGATATATGATAAAAAGATGGGACATAGACCTTGCCTTTAAAGAGTGTACAATCTAGAAATAAAAGCAAAAACCAAGATAATAATTAAAATAATTCTTATTTTATTATAAAAAATAAATAGTTCTCATTCAGCAAAATGAGAACTAAATAAAATTATAAACAGTTAACTGTTGAGAGGGCAATGAGTTCCACTTGGGAGAATTAGGAAATTTCACAGAAAAAGATATATGTGAGGGGGCTTTGAAGAATGAGTACAGTTTTGGTAGGTGTCAGTGTAGAGAGGGCATCTAAGATTGGGGAAACATAATAAGCAAAGGCATTTTGTGTAAGCATTCATATAACAACTATTTGTTGAGTGCTGGCTGTTCTAAACACTGTTCTAGGAGCTGAGAATACACAACGTAGCCCCAAACAGGATCATTACCTTCATGGAGCTTACTTTCTAGTAGGGGGATATAGAAAATAATTTTATCTATCTAAATCTGTATGTCTATATCTGTGGAGTGCTATGGAGAAAAATAGAGTGGGAAGGTGTTTAGGAAGTTGCTAGCAAGTAAGTGAGTGTGTGTGTTATTTTGTAGAGGGAAATTAGGAGAGGGCTTTTTGATAACGTGATGCTTGAGCAGAGACCAGAAGGGGCTGGCAGAGGGAGGGAACCATGTTGATATCTGGGGGCAGAAGGAACGGGAACTAAATAGTGGATAGGATCACTGAATGAATGTTGAAGGGATGAAGCTGAAAAGCTAGTTTGTGGCTAGAGAGATTTTGGAGGGTCCTGTATTTTATTCAGCAGGCAATAGGAAGTCAGTTATGGAGTTTTGAGAAGAGGAATGACATAATAAGAAATTTATGGAATGCTGTACTATGTTCCAGGCACTGTGCCAAGACATTTGTATGCATTATACAATATTTTGCAATATACTCCATATACTATATGCTATATTATATTACATTATGCATTATACTATGTACTGTAGTATGTGGTGTATACCATATACTTTAATCCTCAACTATGAGGATTGTACTAAAATACTTTAGTTGTATAGATGAGGAAACTAAGGTTAGTGTGGTTAAGGTATGGTGGCATTAAGGGAGTGCTTGTGATAAGCTTCTTGCTCTGCTAAGTTGCCCAAAATAAATGTGTGCTCTCAGTAAAAACAGTGTGCTTATTATGTAAATGCAGTTCATGAGAAGTTTCTTAGTCCCATTTTCCAACTAATTTCTCTCCTAAACTCCATCTTTTATTGAAATTCTGGAACCACCACTGACTCTAGTCTACCCAACTAGTGGAGCCAAAACCTAAACCGTGGATTCAAGCTTAGGGAATTATTTCTGCTTGCAAGTTGAATGATATATTTAAAGCTGTGAGGAGTAAGAAGCAAGATGACCAGTTATCTTGTTCATAATTTTTAATACTATTCCAGATATGGGTCTGAATTCAACTGTGGAAGATATTTTTAAGTCCACTTTGTGGATAGCAAATGAGGCTTAAAGAGATTGTTAGGTGTTAGAGATAACACAATTGAACTTTAGAGTGATTTCATCAAGTCTCTCAAATATTATTGTTTGGAATTGTATGAGATAGTATGTACCAACTGTGATAGGCTGGATAATAACCCTAAAGATATTCAGGTCAGAATCCATAGAACCTTTGAATATTATATCTCAAAAAAGGACTTACAGATATGATTAAGGTAAGGATCTTGAGATGGAGAGATTATTCAGGGCTAGATAATCATAGGCCCTAAATGTAATCATAACTGCCCTTTCTAAAAGGGAAATAGAGGGATGTTTGATAGAGAGGAGAAGAAAGTGATATAATGATGGAAGCAGAGATTGGGATGATGTGCTTTGAAGATAGAAGGAGGGGGCCATAAGCCAAGGAATATAGATAGTGGCCAGAAGCTGAAAAGGCAAGGAACAGATCTCAGAACCTCCAGAAGGAATCAGCCTTGGCAACACCTTGACTTTAGTTTAGTGAAACCGACTTAGGACTTCTGGCCTCCAGAACTGTAAAAGAATAAATTGTTGTTTTAACCCACTAAGGTTGTGGTATTTTTTATTTTTTATTTTACAACAGATATAGGAAACTAGTACAGATTTTGGTACCTGGAAATGGGTTGCTGCTATAACAAATACCTAAAAACGTAGAAGTGGCTTTGGAATTTGATAACGGATAAATGGCTGGAAGAATTTTGAGCAGCATGATAGAAAAAAGTTTAGATTGCCTTGAATAGTCTGTTGGCAGAAATGTGGACATTAAAGCTGCCTCTGTTGAGGGCTCAGAAGGAAATGAAGAGCACAGTTGAGAACACCTTTATTGTGTTAAAGAATATGTAAATTATCATTAACAGAATAGTGGTGGAAATATAAGTGATAAAGGTGTTGCTGGTGAAGATGCAGAAGGAAAGGAGGAACATGTTATTAGAAACTGAAGGTAAGGCAGTCTTGCTACATAGTGACAGAAACTTAGCTGAATTGTGTCCTGTCATTATGTGGAAAGCAGAACTTTCAAGGATGAACTTGAATATTTAGCTGAAGAGATTTCCAAGCAATGTTGAAGGTATGACCCAGTTTCTTCTTACTGATTATAGTAGACTGTGAGAGGAGAGAGATAAGTTCAGGGAAGAATTTTTTAAGCAAAAGGGGAACAGGTTCTGATGACTTGGGAAATTGTCAGACTATCCAGATTATAAAAGGGGCTAAAATGAAGAGACTGACTTCCAAGAAAGTATGCTCTGGAGAGAAAGCCAAGAAGGTGGCTGAAGAGGTTAGGTATGTGATAAATGGATCCCCTTAACCATCTCAGCAGAAGTCAGTAGGAGAAATAAGATTATTCCCAAAATATCTGTGAAGTAGCCCCTTGTCTAATGGAATGAATCTCTGTGGCATGCAGGGAGACTCAGAAGGTGTTTGAGAATGGTATATCAGCAGAAACTCCAGCTTGGATAAAGAGGCAGACAGAGGACAAAATGAAAAAGAGGACACTGGACTCCCAAAATTCTACAGGCAGGAAATAGACTGATAAAACTATTCAGCTGCAAACACATGATATCTTTCATGAACAAGGAAGGATGACTCAGGAAGAACCTCAGGCCCAGAGGTAAAGCCTCAGGACCGGAGGGCAGAGTCTTGAGTCACAGAGTATTATTCCCAGGCCTTGAAATCTAATAGAATTTGCCCTGCTGGATATCACAATTCCTTGGGAGCAGTGATTCTTGTCTTCTTCTTCTTGTCTCCCTTTTTGAATGACAATGTCTATAACGGTTATTCTGTGCCTGTACCACCGTTGTATTTCAGAAGATAACTTGTTTTCTAGTTGCACAGATCCATAAACGGAGTGAATTTTGCCTCAGGAGGGGTCATACCCAGAGTCTCACTCATCCCTTGTTTAGATGATTTAGATTATAAGATTTGAGACTTCTGAAATGATGACATTTGATGAGAATTTAGACATGAGTTGATATTGTAACAGGTCTGGAATTTGGGGGATTTGAAGATGGGTGAATATATTTTCCACGTGGGATAGATGTGAATTTTAGGAAGTAGGGCAGAGGGCAGATTGTGGTTAGCTGAATAATGGCTATCAAAGGTATTCAGGTCCTAATCCCTGGAAGCTGTGAATGTTACCTCATGACAGAAGGGACTTTGCAGATCCTTAAGGATCTTGAGATGGGGAGATTATCCTGGATTATCCTGGTGGGACCTAAATGTAATGACAGTCTCCTGATAAGTGGGAAGCAAGGGAAATTTGATACAGAAGAGAAGATGATTTGGTGATGGAGGCAGAGATTGGAGTGACGTATTTGAAGATGGAGGAAGGGACTATAGCCAAGGAATACTAGAAATTGAAGCCATTAGAAAAAGGCAAAGAACAGATTCTTCCCTGAGAGCCTCCAAAAGGAATCAGCCCTACCAACACCTTGACTTTAGCTCAGTGAAACCAGTTTCAGACTTCTGGCCTCTAGAACTGTCAGAGGATAAATGTGTGTTGTTTTAAGCTACCAAATTTGTGGTAATGTGATATAGCAGCTACAGGAAACCAGTACATCAACCTTTAACTTAATTTGGGACTAATGTACAATTTATACAATGTTCAGTTGTCCCATCTAGGAATACAGTAAGCTGTTGAATTTATTTGAGTTTTATTTCTCTCAGCAAAATGTTATAAGTTTTAGTTCCCACCAACAAGTAAGAACATGCAAGGTTTGTCTTTCTGTGCCTGGCTTAAATTAAATTTCACTTAATTTAGTGATCTCTAGTTCCATCCATTTTGTTGCCAATGACTGGCTTTTATTCTTTTTTATGGCTTAATGGTACCTCATTGTGTATATGTACCATGTTTTCTTTACAATTCATCTGTTGATGGACCCTTAGATTGCTTACAAATCTTGGCTATTGTGAATAGTGTTGTAAAAAAAAAATGCCAGTTCAGACATCTCTTCGATATACTAATTTCCTTTCTTTGGAGTATATGTTAATACCTAGCAGTAAGGTTGATGGATTGTATGGTAGTTATAGTTTTAGTTTTTCTGAGGAACTTCCAAACTGTTTTTCACAGTGGTTGTGCTAATTTACATTCTCACCAACAATGTAGAAAGGTTCCCTTTTCTCTGCATCCTTGCCAGCAATTGTTATTGCCTGTCTTTTGGATAAAAGCCATTTTAATTGCAGTGATATGAGATATTGCAGTTTTGATTTGCATTCTCTGGATGATCAATGATGTTGAGCACCTTTTCATATACTGGTTTGCCATTTTGTATGTCTTTTGAGAAATGTCTATTCACATCTTTTGCCTATTACAAAAATAGGATTATTAGATTTTTTCCTGAGTTGTTAGAACTCCTTATATATTCTGGTTATTAATCTCTTGTCAGATGGGTAGTTTTCTCCCATTCTATGGGTTGTCTCTTCACTTTGTTGATTGTTTTCTTTGTGTGCAGAAGCTTTTTAACATGATAATTTCATTTGTCCATTTTTTCTTTGGTTGCCTGTGCTTATTGAGTATTACAGAAAAAAAAATCTTTGCCCAGACCAATATCCTGGAGAGTTTCCCAAATGTTTTCTTACAGTAGTTTCATAGTTTGAGGTCTTATATTTAAGTCTTTAATTCAGTTTGATTTAATTTTTGTATATAGTGAGAGATGGGGTCTAGTTTCATTCTTCTGCATATGGATTTCCAGTTTTCCCAGCACCATTTATTGAAGGGACTATCCTTTCTCCAATGTATTCTTGGCACCTTTATCAAAAGTGAGTTCAATGTAGATGTATGGATTTATTTCTGGGTTCTCCATTCTGTTCCATTGGTCTTTGTTTCTGTTTTTAGACCAGTCCTATGCTGTTTTGGTTACTATAGCTCGTAGTATAAATTGAAGTCAAGTAATGTGATGCCTTCAGTTTTTATGTTTTTGTTTTGCTCAGGATGTCTTTGGCTATTCTGGGTCTTTTCTGGTTCCATATAAATTTTAGGATTGTTTATTCTATTTCTGTGAAGCATGTCATTGGTATTTTGATGGGGGTTGCATTGAATCTGTACATTGCTTTGGGTAGTATGAACATTTTAACAATATTGATTCTTTCCATCTATGAACATGGAATGTCTTTCCATTTTTTGTGTCCTCTTCAGTTTCTTGCATCAGTCTTTTATAGTTTTTGTTATGGATATGTTTCACTTTTTGGGTGACGTTTATCCCTAAGTATTTTATTTTCTTTGTATGTATTGTAAATTTGATGACTTTCTTGATTTCTTTTTCAGATTGTTCACTGTTGGCCTATAGAAATATTCCTGATTTTTGCATGTTGATTTTATATCCTGCAATTTTACTGAATTTCTTTATCAGTTTTAATTGTTTTTTGGTGAATTCTTTACATTTTCCCAAATATAAAATTATATCAGCTGGCATCAAGGATAATTTTACTTCTTCTTTTCCAATTTGGGTGCTCTTCATTTTATTTTATTTTTCTTATCTGATTACTCTAGGTAAGACTTCCAACACTATGTTGAATAAGGTGGTGAAAGTGGGCATTCTCATCTTATTCCAGATCTTAGAGGAAAGGCTTTTAGTTTTGGCTACATGACACCAGCTATGGGTCTGTCATGTATGGCTTTTGTTGTGTTGATGTATGTTCCTACTATACCCAGTTTTTGAAGGTTTTTTCATCAAGGGATATTAAATTTTAGCCTCAATTAAAATGATCCTATGGTTTGTGTCCTTCATTCTGTTGATATGATGTATCACATTAATTGATTTGCATTTGTTGAAACATCATTGCATCCTTGGGATAAATCTCACTTGGTCATCGTGATGATAGTCATGATGAATGATCTTTTAAATTTGTTGTTGAATTCAGTGTGATAGCATTTTATTGAGGATTTTTGCATCAATGTTCATCAGGGAGATTGGCTTGTAGTTTTTTTTTTTTTTTTTTGATGTGTCTTTATCTGGTTTTGATATCAGGGTAATAATGGCTCTGTAAAATGTATTTGGAAGTATTTGTTCTTCCTCTATTTTTCAGAATAGTTTGAGTAGGAATGGTATTAGTTCTTCTTTAAGTATTTGGTAAAATTTGGCATGAAGCTATTAGGTCTTGGGCTTTTCTTTGCTTGGAGGCTTTTTATTACAGCTTTGATCTCATTATTTGTTTATTCTTGGTTTATACTTGGTTTATTCAGGTTTTGAATTTCTTTGTGGTTTAATCTTGTAGGTTGTATGTGTCTAGAACTTTATCCATTTAAGTTTTCCAATTTATTGGCATATATTTACTTATAGCCTCTAATGATCTTTTGAATTTCTGTGGAATTGGTTGTAATGCCTTCTTTTTCATTTCTGATTTTTAAAATTTGGGGCTTTCTTTTTCTCTTAGTCTGGCTAATGATTTGCCAATTTTGTTTATCTTTTCCAAAAAACCAACTTTTCATTTCAATGATCTTTTGAATTATTTTTTTATTTCAGTTTCATTAATTTTTGCTCTGATCTTTTTTATTTCTTTTTTTCTACTAATTTTGGGTTTGCTTTGCTCTTACTTTTCTAATTCTTTAAGTTGTATTGTTAAGGTGTTTATTTGAAGTTTTTGTATTTTTTTTTTAATATAGGCACTTACTGCTATAAACTTTCCTCTTAGTACTGCTTTCACTGTACCCATAGTTTTGGTATACTGTGTTTTTATTTTCATTTGTTTCAAGAATTTAAAAAATTTCCTCCTTATGAGTAATTTCTTCATTGACATACTGTTCATTCAGAAGCATATTGTTTAATTTCTATGTGCTGTATAGTTTCTAAAATTCCTCTCGTTATTGATTTCTAGCTTTAGTCCATTGTGGTCAGAGAAAGTACTTCACATAATTTTAATTTTAATTAAATAAATTAATTTATTAATTGATATAATTATAATTATAATTTTTTTGAAACTTGTTTTGTGGCCTAACATACGGTCTGTCTTTGAGAATTATCCATGTGCTGAGGAGAAAAAAATGTGCATTGTGCAGTCATTGAATGAAATGCTCTGTAAATATCTAGTAGATCCATTTGGTCTATAGTGCAGATTAAGTCCAATGTTTCTTTTTTGATGTTCTGTCTGGATGATCTATCCAATGCTGAAAGGGGTCTTGAAGTCTCCACCTATTATTGTATTGGAGTCTATCTCTTTAGCTCTAATAATACTTACTTTAAATATCTCAGTGCTTCAGTGTTGGGTGCATGTATATTCCCAGCTGTTATATCCTCTTTCTGAAGTGACCCCTCTGTTGTTATATATGACCTTCTTTGTCTCTTTCGTGGTTTTCTTCTTGAAATCAATTTTGTCTGATGTAAGTGTACTACTCCTGTTCTTTTTAGGTTTCTGTTGGCATGGACTATCTTTTGTTATCCTTTTATTTTCCATCTATGCGTGTCTTTATAGGTGAAGTGTGTTTCTTATACGTAACAAATAATTGGATTTTTGACTTTTATCTCTTCAACCACTCTATGTCTTTTGGTTGGAGAATTTAGTCCATTTACATTCAGTGTTATTATTGACAAATAAGGACTTACTCCTGCCATTTTGTTATTTGTTTTCTGGTTGTTTTGTGGTCTTCTCTTTCTTCTTTCCTTCCT
>NW_016107377.1:3303811-3311310 GCF_001604975.1 Cebus imitator
TTTTTTTAATTGAAATAGAGTCTCACTCTGTTGCCCAGGTTGGAGTGCAGTGGTGCAATCTTGGCCCACTGCAACCTCTGCCTCCTTCAAGTGATCAGCCTTCCTAGAGTTGGGATTACAGGCATGCGCCACCACGCCTGGCTAATTTTTGTATTGTTAGTAGCTGGTCTGAAACTCCTGACCTCAAGTGATCTGCCTGTCTTGATCTCTCAAAATGCTGGGATTAAAGTTGTTAGCCACCGCGCCCGGCTTTGTTGTATGTTTTTTGATTTGAGATTACCATAAGACTTTCAAATAGTATCTTATAGTTCGTTATTTTAGGCTGATGACAACTTAACATAGATCGTATAAACAAACAAGCAAAGATAAAATAAAAACTACACTTAATTTCCCTCCCAACTTTTAACTTTTTTGTTTTTATTTATATCCTATTGTACTGTCTATGTCTTGAAAATTATTATGTTTGATAGGTTCATCTTTTAGTCTTTCTATTCAAAATATAAGTAGTTTACCCACCAGAATTACAGTGTTGTAGTATTTTGTGGTTTTCAGTGTACCTACTATTACCAGTGAGTTTTGTATCTTCTGATGATTTCTTATTGCTCATTAACATCCTTTTCTTTCAGATTGAAAAACTCTCTTTAGCATTTCCTTTAGGACAGGTCTAGTGTTGATGAAATTCCCCAGCTTTTGTTTGCCTGGGAAAGTCTTTATTTCTCTGATATGTTTGAAGGATATTTTCTTGGATATACTGTTCTAGGGTAAAAGTTATTTTCCTTCAGCACATTAAATATGTTATGCTACTCTCTCCTGGCCTGTATGGTTTCCACAGAAAGGCTGTTGCCAGATGTATTGGAGCTCCATTATATGTTATTTGTTTCTTTTCTCTTGCTATTTTTAGGATCTTTATCCTTGATTTTTGGGAGTTTGATTATTAAATGCCTTGAGGTAGTCTCTTTGGGCTAAAACTGCTTGGTGTTCTATAATCTTCTAGTACTTAAATATTGATATATTTCTCTAGGTTTGGGAAGTTCTTTTATTATTCCTTTGAATAAATTTTCTACCCTGATCTCTCTCTACCTCCTCTTTAAGGCCAGTAACTTTGAGATTTGCCCTTTTGAGGCTATTTTCTAGATCTTATAGGAGTGCTTCATTGTTTTATATATTTTTTTCTTTTGTCCCCTCTGACTGCATTTTCAAATAACCTGTCTTCAGGCTTACTAGTTCTTTCTTCTGCTTGTTCAATTCTACTGTTAAGAGACTGTCATGCATTGTTTGGTATGTCAGTTGCATTTTTCAGCTCCAGAATTACTGCTTAATTCTTTTAAGTTGTTCCAAACTCTTTGTTAATTTTATCTGATAGGATTCTGATTTCTTTCTCTGTGTTACCTTGAATTTCTTTGAGTTTCCTCAAAATAGTTATTTTGAATTCTCTGTCTGAAAGATCACATATCTTTTTCACTCTGGGATTGGTCACTGGGGCATTATTTAGTTTGTTTGATAAGGTCCTGTTTTTCTGACTGATCTTCCCGCTTGTGGATGTTCATCAGCATCTGGGCATTCGAGAGCTAGGTATTTATTGTAGTTATCGCAGTCTGGGCTTGTTTGTACCTGTCCTTCTGGGGAAGGCTTTCTTATGTATTTGAAGGGACTTATTATGATCTTATTATAAGTTTTTGGTTACTCTAGCCATATCTGCATTAGGAGGCACCCAAGGCTCAGTAATGTTGTGGCTCTTGCAGACTTGTAGAGATACGGTCTTGGTGGTCTTGGGTAAGACCAGGGAAAATGCCCTGGATTATCAGGCAGCAGTTCTTTTCTTACTTTCCCCTAAACAAACGGAGTCTCTCTTTCTCTGCACTGAGCTGCTTAGAGCTGGGGGAAAGGTGACACAAGCACCCATGTGGCTACCACCACTGGGGCTGCCCTGGGTCAGATCTGAAGCCAGCATAGCACTGGGTCTTACCCAAGACCTATGGTGACCACTGCCTGGTTATTGCTTATAGTCACTCAAGGCTTAATGACCTGCAATAAACAGTTGGCAAATACAGCCAGGCTTGCGTCCTTCCCTTCATGGCAGCAAGGTCTCCCAGGCCCTGGGTGGCTCTAGAGATGCCATCTGGGAGTCAAGTCCTGGAGTCAAGAACCTTAGGAATCTACCTGGTGCTCTATTCTACTGCAGCTGAGCTGGCACCCGAGCCATAAGACAAAGTCCTTCCTACTCTTCCCCTCCCTTTTCTTCCAGCAGAGTAGTCTCTCCCTGTGGCCACCACTGCCCAGGCCCACAGCAAGTACCACCTGGATACTGCTGATACTCACTCAAGGCCCAAGGGCTCTACAGTCAGCCTGTGGTGAATGCTGTCAAGCATGGGCCCCTCTCTTCAGGTCAGCAGGCTCTCCCCTGTTCCAGGCCCGGCCCAGAAATGCCCTCCAGGAGCCAAGGCTTGGAATCAGGGACCCCAGGATCCTGCTTGGTGTGCTACCCCACTGTGGCTGAGCTGGTACTCAAGTTGCAAGGCAAAGTCCCATTTACTCTTTCCTCTCCTTTTGTCAAGCAGAAGGTGTCTCTCCCCATAGTTACTATTGCTGAGGAATGTTCTGGGTCACCCCTGAAGCCAGCATGGCTCTGAGTCTCACCAAAGGTCCATGGTGAGTACTGTCTGGGTATCACTGCTGCTTATTCAGGACCCAAGGGCTCTTCAGTCAGCAGATGATGAATCCTGCCAGGACTGGGTCCTTCCCTTCAAGGCAGCTGGTTTTCTTCTGGCCCAGGGTATGTCTAGAAATGTCACCTTGGAGTTAGGACCTGGAAAGGGGACCTAAGGACTCTGCCTTGTGTCCTATTCTACTGTGGCTGAGCTGGTATCCAAGTTGCAAGACAAAGTCTTATTCTCTTTTCCTTCTCTTCTCAAGCAGAAGGAAGGAGTCTCTCCCAGAGCTGTAAGCTGTGCTCCCTAGGATGGGCAGGGGGTGGTAGCAAGCACTCTCATGGCCACTCAGGCTGGTGTCTCACTAGGTCCTGTGCATCCCAAGTCTACTGGCTCTGATCTCAGCACAGCACTAGGACTTGCCCAGGAATTGCAGCTCTCATGACCTATATGACTTTTCAAGTTTATTTAGAACCCCATAGCACTTTAGCCTGTAGTGGTGGGGCCTGCTGGAACTCAGGTTCCAACTGCTGGGATGTGTGCTTCCCCCCTGGCTAGGGCTGGTCTAAATGTTTCCTTCATGGGTGCTAGCTGAATTCTGCCCGATGTTGCTTCTCAGTATGACAGGGAAGCATTGAACTATAGTGCAAAGTCCCACAATCACTGTGCTCTGCCTCTCCGAAGCGTACAGATTCTCTGTCTGCACCATGTGACTATTGCCAAGGGTACAGAGAAAGTGCGGTAAAGGCAGTTTGAGACTGTCTTTCCTACCTTCTTCAGTGCCTCTTCCCTTAGTCTGATGTTAAAATGAGGTCCTGTGATGGCTTATCTGATTTTTGGTTCTCATGATGGTGCTTTTTTGTATGGGCAGTTGTTCAATTTGGTGTTTCTGTTGGGTGGGGTGGACACTGGAGGCTTCCATTTGACTGTCTTGCCCTGCCTCTTGTCTTTGTCTTGTCATTGTGTGTGTTTCTGTCCATTCTTTCAGATGCAAGGCTGACTCTGAAAAAATATATTGCAAAAGTCTCTTTAGCCGTTACTGACACTGAAAAGGGATCAGGGAAGCTCCTTAAGGAAGACAAGGTACTGTACTGTGATTATTGCTTGTTCTGAAGTGCTTTGAGACTTTTGTCTTACAGTTTAATTTCCACACTGTTGTTTTGTTTTAAAGGCAGATCGTGGCCCTTACTTCCTCCCTCCTCCCTCTTTCTTTCCTTCTGCCCTCCTACCTTCCCTTCTTTTTTTTATAAACTACTAATAGAGGATAGTCTGATCAAAACGAAAAGAAATAGTATTAAAGACTGACATAGAGATGTAGTATCATACCCAGCAACATGTCTGAATCGTAGAAATGTAATATTGAGTAAAAAAAAAAAAAAAAAAAAGCTAATCAAAGACTACATAGATTTTGATCAAGCTCAAAAACAAGCAATATCAAACTATATAATTTAGGGATACCTACATTTAGGAGTAAAACTGTTTAAGAAGCCGAGCAAAGGGGGCAAGCACAGATCATAGTTATTTCTTGAAGGCAGGCAAGAAGGTGGGATGGGGAGGGACAGAAGCTGCATTAATAGTACTGGTAGCCTTCTGGCTCTTTTGCTGAGTAGTAGGGTCCAAAATAATAAAATGGAAATGTTCATTTCATTATTTTGCTTCAAAACTGAGATATACATTATATATTTTAGTATATATGTATATACACAAATACACTGCATATTCTTTAATGTATCAAATTTTCCAGAATGAGAAAAAAAGATACATAGCTGTAAACATAGCAATTTTAAAGCCCACTTCCCACATATCTAAGTACTAGATCTAAGCATTCCCCGTGGAATAGTTTTATTGCTCTGACTGTACATTTAAAAAATATACTCAAGGTATCAGAAATGTGTTTTGATTTTAAGTTATTTCCTATATTCTCATGCAGGATGCTCTGTGAATTTCCTGTGACCTGTTATTCAGATGAAAAAGAATAGGTATTGCTAAAAGTGTACGATGTCACTAAATCTGAGCACTTGATAAGTTACACATTACACTTGTGTCTTGTAGAGTACTCTACAAAATCTCTTGTGAAACAAACAAAATGTAGGCAAAATTCTATTAGAATAGCCTTTGAAGCTATCAGATCTTCAAAACAAAATTTTTCTGGCACAAAGAAATAGTGCTTTGTCAAACTAGTTACTAAAAAATTTTTATTTTAATTTTAAAAAATTTGATTATTTGAACTAGAAATTATTGTGTATACATAGTAATAATTAGAAAAAATCGAAATGTCTAAAGCAAACATAATAGTTTTTCCTTTTCTATTTCTAATCTTATTGCCTACTTTGTGGTTCTGATAACGATTTTGTGTTAATTGTACCATGTTTTCTCTTTCACTTATGTAATCATATGTATCTATACACATAATAGGAATTTTATGAAAGATTTTGTTTTTATAAAAGTGGGATCACACTTATATATAATTGTATAATTTTGTTTTTTTCTTCTTAATAAGATATTATGGACACCCTCTAAGCCCACTTCCTTCTACATACTTCTGCATATATGACTGCTTATTATTTAACAGTGTGGACAGGACACACCACAAATGTATTTATTTATCTTCATTATTACAAACCATAGTACTATAAACATCTTAAATCAGACATCAGAAATTTGCCGCATATGTACAATGAGATGATTTTACAATGCAAACTGAGAGGTTTTCAGTAAGGTGGAGCTTTTCTTGTATTTCTTGAACTTCTGTGAATCATTTGAGAAGGAATAAAATATCAGCATTGTCTTTTGAGTTGCATGCAACTCATACCGTCCACCCATTCTTTTCTGGCCTGTCCAAGTACTTCTTTTAGTCACAGGGCTTAATGAAAATAAAGAATTAGGGAGGAAGTATAGACTGGTGCCAGGCTTCATGACTCCTGATGATGAGTTTTATTGTGCTCATATTCACTAATGTTAGAGCTGCACTGTCCAATATAATAGACACTAGCCACATGTGACTATTCAAATTTGAATTATTTAAAATTAAATGAAATTGAAAATGTAGTTCCTTAGTCACCCTAGCCACACTTCTAGTGCCGAAATAGCTATTTGTATCTAATGGCTACTGTATTGGACGATGCAGGTATAGAATATTTCTATCATCACAGAAAGTTCTCTTGGACAGTGCGGGTTTAGAGATACTGTTGAGTTTTATTTTTCAATAAATAAGTGGAGAGTAAACTCTGTATTTCTGTCCCTAGAATACCATCCTCAGTGCATGCCGTGCAAAAAACGAGTGGTTGGAAACCCATGCAGAGGCTTCCATTAATGAGCTTTTTGAGCAGAGACAACAACTGCAAGAAATTGTGACTCCTATCCTTGCAAAAATGTCTACACCACGTAAGTTTTGGATAAAAGGTGGTTTGAATGTCAGAAGGGATGAAAATTAAATTGAAAATTGTTATTTCTGAGATATTCTAATTTTAACAATCTTCATTAAGTAGTCATTAACATTGTTACAGGCACTAATCCATGATATAGTTCCCTAGTTTCATTATTTATTTTCAATATTAGCAACAACTAATAACTGAATTCTTCCTATAGGAAATGTCTAATACTAATTTTAATATTACCATCATTAGTCATTAAATTTTATGTGATTACTGTGCCTTTGCTTTGTTTTTTTTTAGGTAGAGTCTTGCTCTGTCACACAGGCTGGAGCACAGTGGTGTGATCATAGCTTACCACAGCCTCCAACTCTTGGGCTCAAGTGATCCTCCTGCCCCCTGAGTAGCTGGGACCACAGGCGGGCATCACCATGCCTGGCCAGTTTTAAAATTTTTTATGGAGATAGGGTCTTGCTATGTTGCTCAGGCTGATCCTGAACTACTGGCTTCATGTAATCCTCCTGCCTCAGCCTCCTGAAGTGTTGGGATTACAGGTGTGAGCCACCACACTGGGCCTGTCTTTGATTTTGATTCTCATCTAGGAAGGCATTTCTTCCTGGGAGATAGGGTGGCAGCATTTTATTTTATTTATTTTGTTTTATTTTTTTCCTTCAACATTTATTTTAAGTTCCAACATTTATTTTATTTTGTTACCTATGTAACAAACCTTTGTTATATAGGTAAACGTGTGCCATGGTGTTTTGCTGCTTTGGTAACTCACCACTTTGGTATTAAGCTAACCATCTATTAGCTATTCTTCCTGATGCTCTCCTTCCCCCAGCCCCCAGAGCATATGTTTCTCCCCTCCATCTGTCCATGTGTTCTCATCGTTCAGCTCCCACTTGTGAGAATATGCTGTATTTGGTTTTCTGTTCCTGCATTAGTTTGCTGAGGATAATGGCTTCCAGCTCCATCCATGTCTCTTAAAAGGATATAGTCTCATTCCTTTTTATAGCTGCATAGTATTCTATGGTATATATGTTCCACATTTTCTTTATCTAGTCTATCATTGATAGGTGCTTGAGTTGATTCCATGTTTTTACTATTGTGAATGGTGCTATAATGAACATATCCATGCATGTATCTTTATAATAGAATGATTTATATTCCTTTGGGTATATACCCAGTAATGGGATTGCTGGGTCAAATGGTATTTCCACCTCTAGATCTTTGAGGAGTTGCCATACTGTCTTCCACAATGGTTAAATTAATTTACATTCCCACCAACAGTGTATAAGCATTCCTTTTTATCTATAACCTCGCCAGCATCTGTTGTTGCTGGACTTTTTAATAATTGCCATTCTGACTGGCATGAGATGATGTGTCATTGTATTTTTGATTTCTCAAATGATCAGTGTGTTGAGCTTTTTTTCATGTTTGTTTACTGGTCACATGAGTGTCTTTTTTTTTTTTTTTTTTA
>NW_016107377.1:3311379-3312700 GCF_001604975.1 Cebus imitator
CTCACTCTCGTTGCCCAGGCTGGAGTACAATGCTCACTGTAACTTCTACCTCCAGGTGGAGTGCAGTGCTCACTGTAACCTCTGCCTCCAGGGTTCAAGTGATTGTCTTGCCTCAGCCTCCTGAGTAGCTGGGATTACATGTGTGCCACCGTGACCAGTTAATTTTTATATTTTTAGTAGAGATGAGGTTTCACCATGTTGGCCAGGCTGGTCTTGAACTCTGACCTCAGGTGATCCGCCCACCTCAGCCTCCCAAAGTGCTGAGATTATAGGCATGAGCCACCATGCCCAGCCTATTTTTTTGAATATCTTCTTTCGAGAAGTGTCAGTTTATGTCCTTTGCCCACTTTTAAATGGGGTTGTTGGTTTTTTTCTTGTAAATTTGTGTAAGTTCCTTGTAGACTCTGGATATAGACTGTCAGATGAATAGATGGCAAATATTTTCTATAGATTGTCTGTTCACTCTGATGATAGTTTCTTTTGCTGTGCAGAAGCTCTTTAGTTTAATCAGATCCCATTTGTCAATTTTTGCTTTTGTTGCAGTTGCTTTTGGCGTTTTAATCATGAAATTTTTGCTTGTGCCTATGTCCTGAATGGTATTACCTAGATTTTCTTCTAGGGTTTTCATAGTTTTGGGTTTTACATTTAAGCCTTTAATCTATCTTGAGTTACTTTTTGTATAAGGTGTAAGGAAGGGATCCAGTTTCAATTTTCTGTATATAGCTAGCCAGTTTTCCCAGCACCATTTATTAAGTAGGGAAAGCTTTCCCCATTGTTTGTTTTTGTCAGGTTTGTTGAAGATCAGATGGTTGTAGGTGTGTGGTCTGATTTCTGAATTCTATATTCTTTTCCATTGGTATATGTGTCTGTTTTTGTACCAATACCATGCTGTTTTAGTTACTGTAGCCTTGTAGTATAGTTTGAAGTTGGGTAGCGTAATGCCTCTAGCTTTGTTCTTTTTGGTTAGGATTGTCTTGGCTATTCAGGCTCTTTTTTGGTTCCATATGAATTTTAAAATAGTTTCTTCTAATTCTATGAAGAATGCCAATGACAGTTTAATGGGAATAGCATTGAATCTATAAATTACTTAGGACAGTATGGCCATTTTCACAATATTGGTCCTTCCTATTCATGGTCATGGAATGTTTTTCCATTTGTTTGTGTCTTTTCTGATTTCCTTGAGCAGTGGTTTGTAGTTCTCCTTCAAGAGGTCTTTCACTTCCATTATTTGCTGTATTTGTATGTATTTTTTTTTTCTTTTTTTTTTTTGAGACGGAGTTTCACTCATGTTACCCAGGCTGGAGTGCAATGGCGCGATCTC
>NW_016107377.1:3313610-3324949 GCF_001604975.1 Cebus imitator
GATCTCTTGACCTCGTGATCCACCCGCCTCGGCCTCCCACAGTGCTGGGATTACAGGCTTGAGCCACTGCGCCCGGCCTATTGAGAGTTTTTAACATGCAAGGATGTTGAATTTTATCAAATGCCTTTTCTTTGTCTATAGAGATAATCATGTGGTTTTTGTTTTTAGTTCTGCTTATGTGATGAATTGCATTTATTGATTTGTGTATGCTGAACCAAACTGGCATCCTGGGGGTGAAGCCAACTTGATCATGGTGAATAGGCTTTTTGATGTGCTACTGGATTCAATTTGCTGGTATTTTATTGAGGATGTTTGAGTCAATGTTTATTAGGGACATTGGCCTAAAAAGTTTTCTTTTTCTGTTGTATCTCTGCCAGGTTTGAGTATCAGGATGATGCTGGCCTCATACAATGAATTAGGTAGGAGTCCCTCCTTTTCAATTTTTTGGAATAGTTTCAGTAGAAATGGTACCAGCACTTATTTATACCTCTGGTAGAATTCAGCTGTAAATCCGTCTGGTCTTGGGCTTTTTTTTTGGTTGTTAGGCTATTTATTCCTGCCTCAATCTCAGAACTCGTTACTGGTCTATTCAGGGATTCAGTTTCTTCTAGGTTCAGTCTTGGGAGGGTGTATGTATCCAGGAATTTATTCATTTCTTCTAGATTTTCTAGTTTATATTCATAGAGGTGTTTATAGTATTGTCTGATGGTTGCTTTTCTGTGGAATCAGTGGTGATATCGCCCTTACCATTACCCCATGGTGATATTACCCATACCATTTCTGATTATGTCTGCTTGATTCTCCTCCTTTTCTTCTTTATTAATCTGGCTAGTGTTCTATCTATTTTATTAATTTTTTTTCAAAAAAACAGCTTCTGGATTCATTGATTTTTTTTGAAGGGTTTTTAATATCTCTGTCTCCCTCAGTTCTCCAATTTTGGTTATTTCTTGTTTTCTGCTAGCTTTGAGGTTTGTTTGCTGTTGGTTCTCTAGTTCTTTTAGTTGTGGTGTTAGGTTGTTAATTTGAGATCTTTCTAGCTTTTTGATGTGGGCATTTAATGCTGTAAATCTCCCTCTTAACTCTGTTTTAGCTGCATCCCAGATATTCTGGTACATTGTCTCTTTGTTTTCATTAGTTTCAAAGAACTTCTTGATTTCTGCCTTAATTTCATTATTTACGCAGGAGTCATTCAGGAGCAGGTTGTTCAATTTCCATGCAGTTGTGTGGTTTTGAGTGATTTTCTTAGCATTGAGTTCTAATTTGATTCCACTGTGGTCTAAAAGACAGTTCGTTATGATTTCAGTTATTCTGCATATGTGATCAATTTTAGAGTAAGTGCCATGTGGTGATGAGAAGAATCTATATTCTGTTGTTTTTGGATGAAGAGTTTTATAGATATCTAGCAGGTGTGCTTGATCCAGAGCTGAGTTCAGGTCCTTAATATTTTTGTTAATTTTCTGTATGGATGGTCTAATATTGTAATGGGGTGCTAAAGTCTCCCACTATTACTGTGTATGAATCTCAGTCTCTTTCTAGGTCTCTAAGAACTTGCTTTATGAATCTGGGTGCTCCTGTATTGTGTGAATATATATTTAGGACAGTTAGCTCTTCTTGTTTCATTGATCCCTTTGCTGTTATGTAATGTCCTTCTTTGCTTCTTTGCCTTTTGTTTTGTTTTATTTTTTGAGATGGAGTCTCGCTCTGTCATCCAGTCTGGAGGGCAAGGGCACAACCTCGGCTTACTGCAAACTTCACCTCCTGGGTTCAAGTGATTCTCCTGCCTCAGCCTCCTGAGTGGCTGAGATTACAGGTGCCCACTTCCACACCTGGCTAATTTTTGTACTTTTAGTAGAGACTGGATTTCACCATGCTGGCCAGGCCTGTCTTGAACTCCACCCACCTTAGCCTCTCAAAATATTGGGATTACAGGCATTAGCCACTGCACCTGGCCCCTTCTTTGTCTTTTTTGATCTTTGTTGGTTTAAAGTCTGTTTTGACAGAAACTAGGACCTGGCCTTTCTCTCTGGCTGCTCTTAACAGTTTTTCTTTCATTTAAATGACTTTGGAGAATCTGATTTTGTGTCTTGGGGTTGATCTTGTCATGGAGTATCTTACCAAGGTTTCCTGGATTTCCTGAAGTTGAATGTTGGCCTATCTTGCTAGGTTGGGGAAGTTCTCCTGGATAATATCCTGAAGTATGTTTTCCAACTTGCTTTTGTTCTCCCCATCTCTTTCAGGTACCCCAATCAGTCATAGGTTTGGTCTTTTTACATAGTCCCATATTTCCCAGAGGTTTTGCTCATTCCTTTTCATTCTTTTTTTCTCTATTCTTCTCTGCCTGTCTTATTTCAAAAGATACCCTTCAAGCTCTGACATTTTTTCCTCCTCTTCATCTGTTCTTCTACTGATACTTGTGATTGCATTGTGAATTTCTTGTTCGTGGTTTTCAGCTCAGTCAGGTCAGTTATGCTCTTTTCTAAACTGGCTACTCTGGTTATTAGCTCCTGTATTGTTTTATCATGATTCTTAGCTTCTTTGCATTGGTTTACAATGTGTTCCTTTAGCTCAGTGAAGTTCATTATTACCCACCTTCTAAAGCCTACTTCTGTCATTTCAGCCATCTCAGCCTCAGCTCAGTTCTGTGCCCTTGCTGGAGAGGTGTTGCAGTCACTTGTAGAAGAAGAGGTACTCTGGCTTTTTGAATTTTTGGCATTTTTGCATTGATTCTTTCTCATCTTTGTGAGCTTATCTATCTTTGATTTTTGAGATAGCTGACCTTTGAATGCAGTTTTTGTGAGGTCTTTTTTGTTGATGCTGCTGCTGTTGTTGCTTTTTGTTTGTTTGTTTTTCTTTTAAGAGTCAGGGCACTTTTCTGCAGGGCTGCTACAGTTTGCTGGGGGATGGCTTCAGCAAACTGGGAGTTGCCTCAGTGTTTCCTTTAGCTGGAGGTATCAGCAAGTGCAGGCGTTGAAACAGCCAAGATGGCAGCCTGATCCTTTCTCTGGGAGCTTCGTCCCAGTGGGGCATTGACCTGTTGCCATCCTGGACACTCCTATAGGAGGTATCTGAAGACCTGCGTTGGGAGGTTTCACTCAGTCAGGAGGGATGGGGTAACACACCTGCTTAAAGAAGCAACCTGGCTGCTTTCTGGTAGAGCAGGTGTGCTGCATTAGGGATAGCACTTCCTCATGCAGACTCTCTAGAGCCAGCAGGCTGGAAAGGCTGGTAACGGAACTACAGAGACATTGGTTATCCCTTCCCTGAGGGGCTCCATCTTAAAAGAGATCAGATTTATGTCTGTATAACCCAGGCTGGAGTTGCTGTAATTCTTACAGAGAGGCCCCACCCAGGGAGGGGTCATGGATTGGGGTCCCATTTAAAGAGGCAATCTGGCCAAGATCTGGCACAGCAGCTGTGCTTCATTGTGTGGGACCCTCCTCATCAGGATTTCTCCAACTCCCTGGAGCTGGGAGGCTAGAAGGGCTGAATTGAACAAATTGCAGAAAGGGATGGCAGCTGCTTCTATCCCTGGGGACTCATCCATCTCAGACAGTCTCCAGCCTGTTGCACTGTCTGTCAGGAATTCCAAGGTGGTGGGTCTTAACTTGTGAAGTGCTGTGGAAGTGGGGCCCACAGAATGACACTGCTTGGCACTCTGTATTTAGCCCCATTCCTAGGGGAGAATATGAATAGATCTTCTGCCTTGCTGGGATTCCTGGGGCCAGAGTATGTAAAACTCCTGAATCTCCGTGTGAGCCTGAGTGTCTGCTCTGCCAAGACTCCACACAGGTCTGTGTATCGGCCCCAAGGCTCTGGTGGTATGGCCTCATGAGAGGATCTCCTGATTGGTGGGTTACAAAGATTGGTGGGAGAAGTGTGATTTCTTAGGCGTGGTCACACAGTCACTCACTGCTTCCCTTGGCTGGCGGTGGGGGTTCCTTTGGCTTTGTGCCACTCTCGGGTGGGCCGCTGACCCCCACCCTGCTTTTCTTCATTCTTTGTGGGTCGAGCCATTTGCCTAGTCAGTCCCAATGCAATAACCTGGATATTTCATTTGAAGGTGTCGAATTGACTCACTGTTTTTATTCTTTTCCATGAGATCTGTGGACTGCAGCTACTTTAATTGGCCATCTTAGTTCCTCCTTGCAGCATTTTAAAAAGCAGTTTAAGTATTATAATTCTCTATTTGGGGAAAAACCTACTGTGGGAATACTATCCTAAGAATCAGAAGGTGAACGTTATCAGAATCTTGGTGGTAGGCACACCCTAAAATTTTTTAAAAAAATAATAGCTTTATTAAGATCTAATTCTCACACCATAAAGTTAACCATTTTAAAGAGTACAATTCAGTGGTTTTCAGTATATTCACAAAGTTTTGTAATTATCACCATCATCTAACTTTAGAATTTTACCTCTCTGAAAAGAAACCCTATAGCTATTAGCAGTCATTTCCTATTCTTCCCTCCCTCAAGCCCTGGAAACCGTTAATCTACTTTCTGTCTCTATGGATTTGCCTTCTCTGAACATTTTTTTTTTTAACTTTTTTTTTCTGGGGGTAGGGCAGGTTGGGTTAGGATGTCTGCCCTCTGGACCTGCCCCTGAACATTTTCTACACAAAATAATATGTGTTGCCTTTTGTGGTGGCTTCTCTCAGTATATTTTCAAGGTTCATCCATATGGTAACATGTATCAGTACTTTGTTCTGCTTTATGGCTGAATGATATTTCATTTTGTGAGTACAAATTTAATCTATTTATCAATTGGTAGACATTTGGGTTTCCACTCTTTTGGCTATTATAAATAATGCTGCAATGAACTGCTGTATGAAAATTTTTGTGTGGCCACATGTTTTCCTTTTTCTTTGGTATATTAATGAGTTATATGGTAACTCTATGTATATAACCTTTTGAGGACCTGTCACTGTCTTGTTTTTTTTTTGTTTTGTTTTGTTTTTTTTAAATAGCCATCCTAGTGGGTATGAGGTGGTATCTTAATATATTCTGATTTGCATTTCCCTAATTGCTAATAATTTTAAGCATCTTTTCATGTTTACTGGCCATTTGTATATTTTCTCTGGAGAAATATCTATTTGAATTGTTTGCCTATGTTTTGTTTTTGTTTTTTTTTCTTTGCCTGGTCATTAATGGGAAGAATCCCTCCCCTCCCCTCCCCTCCTCTCCCCTTCCTCCCTCCCCACTTCCTCCCTTGTTCTCTCCCTCCCTCCCTTCCTACCTTCCTTCCTTCATTCCTTTTTTACTTCCTCTCTCTCTCTTTTCTTTCTTTCATTTTGAGACAGGCTCTCACTCTGTTGCCCAGGCTGTAGTGTAGTGGCACAGTTATGGCTCACTGCAGCCTCAACCTCATGGGGCCCAAGCAATCCTCCCACCTCAGCCTCCCAAGTAGCTGGGAGTACAGGGATATGCCACCACATCTGGCTAATTTTTCTACATTTTGTAGAGACAGGGTTTTGTCATATTGCCCAGGCTGATCTCAAACTCCTGGGCCCCAGTGATCTGCTTGCTTCAGCCTCCCAAAGTGCTGGGATTGCAGGTGGGAGCCACCATACCTGGCCTTGCCATCTTTAAATTGGGTTGTCTTTTCATTTTTAGTGTATGAGTTCTTTATATATTCTGAATACAAGTCTCTCATTAGAAATATGATTCTGTTTCCTTCCATTCTCTGGATTGTCTTTTCATTTTCTTAATTATGTTTTGAAACACAAAAAGCTTTATTTGGATTGAGTTCAATTTATCTATTTTTCCTTTGTTGCTTCTGCTTTCTGTGTCATATCTAAGAAAACCATTGCCAGTCCAAGGTCACCAAGATTTAATTCTGTGTTTTCTTCGAAGAGTTTTATAGTGTTAGCGCTAATGTTTAGTTCTGTGATCTTTTTTGATACATATATATATATATGTGTCATATATATAGTATGTACATATATATCTATACAAATGCACACACACATATATATATATCACATATATATGTATAGTATATATAGAGTATGAGATAGGGGTCCAATTTAATTCTTTTGAATGTGGATATTTAGTACCTAAGATTTTTATGTTTATCAAATGTTGTGTATTTTTAACAGTTAAGACGCTTACCCTAGTCCAGGTATTACAGTATGACAGAATGTTTCTTACCATCTAGAACTAGTATGAATTACATGATCTGTTGAACATACACATAGCACTCTCCTAGGAGTCTACTACTTAGTTTGTGAGTAGAACATACCTAAAAAGATGATCTAAGTGCTCTATAGGATCAGAGAAGCCTAAGTATAAAGAAAAAGCATCATGAAGATAGAAGAGTTACCTGAGAAGATGGATAGCCAGCGTGGAGTATGAAGGAAATTCCAGAATGAAAGCACAATATGCTGATGAAATGTTCAAATGTGGGAATAAGGAAATGGCCAGTAACCATCTGGCTGATTATAGTTGGGTTTGTGTCAAGGTACAGTAGAAATGTAGAAAAAACAGTTAGTTGCAAAGTTAACATGTGATCATTTTATTAAAACTACTAAATTATAAATGTAGAAGGAGAGAAGAGGGATTAAGTAGGGGAAAATAATCTGGCCTTCTTTGTAAAATGGATTGGAGGGAGAGGAGTCTAGAGAAAGTGAGATGAGTATCGTTTAGGAGTGAGATAATTAAGACCTGAATTATTTTTATTTTTTTAAGATTTTGTGTTTTACTTAATTTTTTTTCAATTAAAAAAACTTTTTTTAGAGATGAGATCTTCCTATGTTACCCAGGCTGAACTTGAACTCCTGGTTCAAACAGTCCTCTGGCCTCAGCCTCCTAAGTAGCTGGGACTATTGGATATACAGTTATTCCTACCTCTCCACCACTTCCATTAACCTGGCCCAACAATCCTCCTTCCTTCCCTTCTCACCTGTGAAGATTTGCCTGTCTCCCTGAACCCCCTGTATCACATGTTCTCTAAGCACTTTCAAATCATAGAATGTTAGATCTTGATGGAACCTCTGAAATGACCCCTGCCTTTGCAGTTAAGAAGATGAAGACGATAGAGGTTTAACTCATCCACTCATTGATGAGTTATTCTCATCAATGGCAGAACTAGGGACAATAATACTGATTATATGGGAAATATGACCTCACAGCTTTAAATATAATGAAAAGGAGAGAATATTTGAATGACATACCAACAACACTAGGGTTGAATTAGTAGCTGGGACAGTCTGATTTATTCCATGCCTATTGTCTTAAAAACTGGCTTCATTTTGTTTCATATTGCAAATAATTATATGTAATTTTAAAATCTGTTTCCTTTTAGGTCAAGTGAAAAGTGCCAAATCTATAACAAGCCATGATCAGAAGAGAAATCAAGATGATACCTTCCACTGAACATATGCTTTGGAAAAGGTCACATTTTCTTCTAGTATCTGAAAGACAAACTATTCATGCCATTTCAAACCTAGATAACATATGTGGTTTTCTTTAGGTATTTAAGTACAACATTACATCACCCTTGTTTTGTTTGACCTGTTCAGCATGCTTACGTCCGGACTCTCTGGCCTTGCCTCTGCCCCTCCAAGCACAGCCCCATGTGAGTTTCATGTGCTCCTTCAGGAAAGCACTTGGGCATAAATCACTCACAAAAGCCATGTGGAGGCTTTAATAACTACTCGGAGAATCTAATAATTTTCTGAGGCATTCCATATAAAAGGACATATTTGGCTGTTTCCAGAGAAAAAAATTTGTTCTCCTTCTCTAAAAAGGAAATCTTATGGAATGACACTTGGAGCAAGGAAATATTAAGACTGGGTTGGATTAGGAGCCTCTGTGTACAACGATCACTTTTTATGTCCAAAATAAAATTTACCTATGAGGTGGGACTTTACCTCTGAGTAAACCCCCTCTTTATTTTTGACCTCCATCTATAAATTAATAAACACAAATCTGTATAGTTTTACTATCCTATAAGGCTGGCAATACAGATACTGTAACTGGACTGAAGGCCATTTCCCCTTCCATTCTGTTTTATATTTCCTAGGTTTTAAATACTATAGTCGGTTTCATATTGGTGGTTTGGAAAGCCTTTTTTCTAGTTTATTTAATCAAGCGCCTCAACCTTCTCTTACATGTAACTTTATGGAAAAATTTTATAGAAAAGAAAATCATTTTTAAAAAGCACTTATTCTTTGTTCTTATGACTTTCTCCTCTTTGTCTTGTTCTGAAAGCTAGTTTTCCTTTATAGGGAGAAGGAAAAGAAATGAGTAATTCAGTAATATTTTGTCAGTTGACATTTACTTAACCATGGTTTTAAGATAACCCTGTTTTAAATGTCTCCCAAATTTTAAAAGTTTTTAATCTTTTTAATGTGTGAACAATTCAATTTTAATTTTTCAAAGCAAAAGAACACTGTAATAACTCTCAACACACCTTTTTGGCCAACCCAGTGGGTGTTTATGGAGCAGTACAAAGAAGATCTGTGTTTGCTCTTTTTTCTTTTCTTCCTTCCTTCTCCCTTCTCCCTTCTCCCTTCTCTCTTCTCCCTTCTCCTTCCCCTTCCCCCTCTCCTTCCCCTTCCCCTTCCCCTTCCCCTTCCCCTTCCCTTCCCCTCCCCTCCCCTCCCTTCCCTTCCCTCTCCTCCTCCTCCTCTTTTTTCCTCTTTCTGTCTCTGTCTCACCCACCCTCTTTCTTGACAGGGTCTTCTTTTGTTGCCCAGGAGCTGTCATGATCATAGCTCACTGTAACCTCTAACTCCTGCACTCAAGTGATCTCCCCACCATGCCTGACTAATTAAATAATAAATATTTGAAAGCTGGGTGCTGGCTCACACCTGTAATCCTAGCACTTTGGGAGCTGAGGCAGGTGGATCATCTGAGGTCAAGGGTTTGAGACCAGCTTGGCCAACATGGTGAAACCCTATCTCTACTAAAAATACAAAAATTAGCTGGATGTGGTGGCATGTGCCTGTAATCCCAGTGACTCGGGAGGCTAAGGCAGGAGACTCACTTGAGCCCAGGAGGCAAAAGTTGCAGTAAGCCGAGATCACATCACTGTACTACAGCCTGGGTGACAGAGCAAAACTCCGTCTCAAAATAAATAAATAAATAAAAATAAATCAATAAATAAATATTTGCAGAGATAGAGTCTTGCTACATTTCTCAGGCTAGTCTTTGAGCTCCTGGCCTGAAACATTCCTTTTGACTTGGCCTCCTGAAGTCCTGGGATTACAGGTGTGAATCACTATGCCTTGCCCATTTTTTTAATACAGTATATCATGAGAAGACCAGTGTTCTTAAGCACTGCGATAAGTCCAGGTACCACTTCTGTCATTTCTACTCTAACTCCACATTTTCTGAGCTTGGATTTTGAATATGACATTACTTTCCAGGTGTGTGTTCCTGATTAGGGAGCAGTTCCTGGATCTTACTTCAAAGATTCCTAAATTAGACCAAGGCATTTCTGGAGACCCCTTAGTATAAAATAAAACTATTTTCCCTCTTTATTCGTCTTTGAATCCTTATCCTTAAACGTTTTATAGCTTTTGATACATTTGCTGATACTATTTTTAAACTCCTTGTGTTGGCACCTTTATACCAGTTATGATTCCTCTACTCTCTTAAAACTGCTTTTCTAACTCCTTCATCAGTTACTCTTCTTCATCTTGCCCTCAGTTGTGGGAATTTCTCAAAATTCAATCCTAACCCTTAGCAAAGCAATCTGTAATTCTCTATTCCATGACCTTTCCTGTCACGAGTATTATGAAGAATGAGTCCTTCCCTCTTTGGGGCACCTGTAGTGCTAATAGCCTCATACTGTATCCTACTTAATTGTTCACAAGTTTGTCTTTCCATGTGAATTGTAAGCTTTTTGAGTGTAGGGACTTTGTCTTGTTCCTTCTTATACCTAAAAAGTTCGTAAGACAGTAAGTTAGTAAATCATTGAATGAATTATCTTTTAGTAATACCTTATACATATAACTCATCGTCTCTTCATTAATTTATAGAGCTTGTTCACCTTTATAAAAATGACTTTCCACACTTGATCTCCACATCTTGCCCCATTTTAACTCCTACTCCTCCAGCAGATAAGCCACATATACATCCAACATTGTAATTCTATGCCTAATTTCTCCCCTGACCTTCTATTTTCTAAGCCTTCACCTTGAATGTCACTTTGCTTTTTAGCATGTGAACCTAGTGATTACCAACAGATTCCTGGATCTCATGTCAAAGATTCCTTTGATGTGAGAATCTGAACATTTACTTATATCTATAGATTTGTAATGCTAGTCCATTTTGAGAGATATAGTATCTCTTGTCACATACTGTTGCATTGAATTATATTCATAGGAGAGCTTAAATGCCCTTTTGCTTTGAGTTTTGAGCATAGGTAGCTGCATACAATAGTAGCTGCATGGCTTTTTCTGAACATCCACAAAGTAGTTACTATCCAAAGTGCATACCAATAGATCCATAAAGCCTCCACATTATTTGGGAAGTAGCCAGTCAAAGGCTAAATTCAATGTTATGTTAACTTTTAGACAGTAGTTCTTTAGACTTTTGTGTTTAATTGACCAGAAAAAAAGGAATGGCCACATCTCCCTTCTTACATGCTCTTCTTACAATATGGTCATGACATTCCTCACATAGAGAGGTGTGTCTCTGTTCTTTCCTCTTGAATCTGGGCAGACTTGTCACTACAGTGGAAATGATTCTATGAGGCTAGATCATAAAAGGTGAGAGTTCTCAGCCTAACTAGGGGAAATGCTTTCTCTTGAATGCCTACTCTTGGAAACCAGCCTGTAGAGAGATCCATGGGGAAGAACTAAGACTCCAGCCCACAGCCTTGGCTGAGCTCCAGCCTGCAGTCATCCCCAACTTGCCAGCCATATGAGTGAGCCATCTTAGAGCAGATCCTCCAGTCAAGCCCACCCAGCTGACGCTGTATGGAGTGGAGACAAGCCTTCTGTGCTGAGCCCTGCAAAAAATTGCAGATTTGTAAATGAAATAAATGATTGTTGTTGTTTTAAGCTACTCAGTTTTGTGTTTGTTTGTTACTCTGCAATATTCACAAATTTTACAACTTGGAAGTGAGAAATTGACATAACAAAACCTAAAATATGTGGCGTTGTCTTTCGGACTGGATAGGCAGAGGCCAGAAGGGCCTGGAAGAAGGTGTGGGTGAAAGCTACAGGCCTTCAAGTGAGGAAGGAGACCCAGGCAGCTGAGATCAACTTCCCCTTTGACTATCACACTGCATTTCAATAGAAGAAAAGGCTGACTGACTGGCGCCTCCTATTTCACCTTCCTGTAGGTGGCAGGCTTGGTCTTGGGGAAACTTTCCGGAAGACACTGCTTTTA
>NW_016107377.1:3325769-3332289 GCF_001604975.1 Cebus imitator
CCACATTTTGTCTATTTAATGAACTTCAGTGACCCTGCTAAGGATATTTCCACTGAGTGTTCAAATACCACCTGGCTTCTACTAAAAGAGAGAAAAAGAGCCAGTTCTCACTGGCTTTCAAAATAAAATTGCTTTTCAATCCTATCCTTTCTAGGGGGCAAAACGTTCTCCACCTAAGAAATGGTTTCTGGGAAAAGATGAAATCCATGGTAGAAGTATAAAGTCATTTGTTAAGAACTCGGAAATATCTAAGGTGGTGCCTCATAGAACCTTTCAGACTTTAGGTGGGCTTTCTCCATACAGCTGGGAAGGCGGCCTCTAGCTGCTCTGTGCAGTCATCATCACAACTAAACCCAAGTGGTGAGAGAAGAGCTGTCTCCCAATAATGGAATATACCAACCTAGGGAACCATCTAATTGGTGCTGTCACAGTCCGTGACCACTCCTGAACCAATCATAATGTTAGGGGATGGGAAACTGACTAACCCTCCTATGTTATGTGTCTATCTAAGTTAAATAGTATTATCTCTTATCAGAAGATGGAGTTGGGAGAAAATACACTGGGCAGCCTCTCAGCACTCAACTCCCCAAATTTACCAGCGTCTCCTCCAGTTGGATTTATTAAAAAATGGTGAGATATAACTTTATTATTATTATAATTTTTAAAAAGCTCTCTGGGAAGGGTTGTAATGTAGAGAAATTTGGTCATCTCTATATTTTAGTTATGTGCTTTCTTTAGCTTTGAGAAATATGTGTAAGCTAGCTGACTTTATGGATTTCCTCCAAGTTTCCCTGAAGTATAAGGATTTTTCTAAAGGCCATGGGAAATCTGAACTTCAAGGAGTCTTAGCTGCTTGGTTTAGGTGAACCAAATGACCCTGAGGGGAAAGCAGTTAGGATAGGAACTAAATGGTACCTGGAAGGGCATTACTCAAATTGATCTGAGGCAGTGCTGAGATCAGTTTGACTAAGGAGAGAGTCAAACTTAATTCTGAGAGGAATCAAGGTGACAGCCAGTATTGAAGATGAGAGTGGGAGGGTAGTGAACTTGGTAATGAGGTGAGTTAAGTAAAGGCAGAAGAGGTAAGAGTAAGGAATGGGTCTCTTAGGAGAGGGCCTGTGAATGAGACAATTTTTCTAAACATGGTACTTGGCATTATAGTAGGGCTGGGCCTAGTGACTTAAGAGAACCACACCAGTTTGTACAAAAAAGGAATTCATAAAGAATATTTTAGGAGCTAGTATGTGAGCACCAGTGTTGCTTGTCACAGTCGTAGAGCTGTTGACTCGAATTTTGTTTAGTCTCAAGTAGGAATTGATACTCATTTGTCAGAGGTTTCTTGATACATAGTGAAGGAGTAATCTTACTGCTAGGATGTTTGCTTTGGTGCCTTCTGGAAGACGATGTGCAGCAACCTTGATGAATGTGGCACAGGAATCAGAATTTGTCACCAAACAACCCTTCCTTGAAAGTAACCCACAAATTGATGATGATTATTCATTTGTTTAATATTTATACTGTATTTGTTTTTAGTGATTAGATCTGAGGCAAGAAGTATGTAAGTTAGGCCTCATGGAATTTGGGATGCATTTGTCATCCCATGAAGAATGGATGACATTGTTTCTTCAAATTAAGAACTAGAAACCAATGATAAATAGGAGTTAGGAAAATGAGAGTGAGCAAAACTGAAAAGGAAGGAAAGGTAGAAAAAGAAAATGAAACAAGACCACTAAAAGATAACTAGAGAGGGGACAAGACCGTTGAAGAGGGGGTTGAGCCAGATAATGTTGGCATAAGAAATATAGAGTATATATTAAAAATATAGAAGGAGATTCTGTCTATATTAATATCTTTGACCATTTCAGCTATTATATCAGCAAAAAAAAAAAAAAGTCAGTTAAAACAGTTGTGGGTGCCTACCTAGCTTGAGCGTTAAGATATGAAAGCATCCCTAGAACCTTGGGGATGCTTTGGCTTGGCTTCTTCTGGATTGGGGGTTGGGATAATGTAGGTAGCCAATCAGAATGAAAGCAGGTTGGCAAGAAGCCAATGGGAAGTAGGCATGGAAATAGATTTTGGTGTGATATCAGTTGGTAGTACTGTCCCTGGCAAACAGACGCAGAGCTGTGCATTGTTCTTTGGGATTTTGAGAGCCTTCATCTCAATTTCAACTTTGAACTAGCTTAATATTGGAGGAACATATCTCTGATCTGGGTAATTTGGAGAAGAACTTAACTTGAGGGTCATTAACACATGAGGATAGCAGGGGTTGAAGACACTAAGGACCTGAAGGGCTACTGGAGGGACAGGTGAAGGCATTTGAAGATGTAGCATTTTGAATCTCTTTCTGGTCCGTCCTCTGCTTCACATAGAATCACTGTGACCTGTAGACCAAACAAGTGCAAAACAAGGGACCAAAGATAAGGCTTAAATATTATTGGAGATACTCTAGGATTTTTAGGTTAAAGCTAGCTGCAAGGAAAAATAAAACAGAACAAATCTTTCTCAAGACCACTGCATAGGTTTGCACAGGGTACATCCTAACAGAGCACCAGTTGAGGTGGGGGCCTGGGGCTGAAATCCAGCCTGGTAGTCACATCTCAAGTCATGTGCCCTGTTGTCAGGCTTCATTGCACTGAGAAAGGGGGTCTTTCTCTAATTCACTCAAAGGCATCATATGATCAAAGCTCAGTCTTGGTCTTTTCCCTTATTTTGAGGTTATTCACCCTTATCCTCATTCCAAAACCTTAACTGGTGTTACTCAACTTGATTTTGTTTCCCATCCACCATCTTTTATTTGAAGGATGCAGAGAGAAGAAAAATAGATATTGGGGCTGGAGTGGTAAAATGGAATTCCAGAATGATTTATACCCACAGAGAAGGAGGGGCATAACATTTATCCTTGCATCTTCCCCCTCAAAGAGTTCAGCCCATCAAATATTTTTGGAGAGCCTATCTTGTGCCACATACCATGTGCACAGCCTTAAGGAAAGTTTGGGCACTGGCCTTTGAGAAACTCCCTGTCCAATGGGTAAAGCAAGCACATTACCATATTGGTATAATGGTAAATGTGCCAATCAATGCACCCCCTCTTCCATATGCATGTAACAGTACAAGGAGTAAATACTAATACTGCTGTTAGTGTTCCTATAAAATGTTCTTGGAGCAAGAGATAGGACAAGAGGTATTAATGTGTGCTCTGTGACAAGAAGAGACATGCTCAGATCTGAGTGTGGCACAATCTTAGGTAGAAAGAGTATGGATGAATTGGGTCTTGGTAGGTCTCATGTTCTTTTTGCATGCTATACAGTTTAGTGTGCAGAAGTGTAAGTGTCAATAATAACCGAAACGACTCCCATCAAGTTAGGTCTGGGGAAAAGCAGCAGCAAAAATGAGTTACTCCTGGTCCAAAACAAAAGTACCAGACCTGATTTACTCTGCGGGCATCCAGCTGACTACCTTGTTGAAGACAAACATTTCATAATGCTTGTATGTTTCATTGTTGCTTTGGGAGGTAAGCGATTGTGGTCTCATGTTCTTTTTGCATGCTATACAGGTTAGTGTGCAGAAGTGAAAGTGTCAATAATAACCGAAACGACTCCATCAAGTTAGGTCGGGGGAAAAGCAGCAGCAAAAATGAGTTACTTCTGGTCACAAAACAAAAGTACCAGACCTGATTTACTCTGCGGGCATCCAGCTGACTACCTTGTTGAAGACCAACATTTCATAATGCTTGTATGTTTCATTGTTGCTTTGGGAGGTAAGCGATTGTTTTTGAAATTCATCTTTCTTCTGTTCTGTGAACCTTTTGTCAATGCAGAAAGCCATCACAACTACATATCTCAAAAGAAAGGGCCCAGTGAAAAGATAAAGACATGGGTGAATACTGTCAATCTTGCTTCATTTAATTATAAGTAGGGTCTATTCTATATTCCTCTATTCAGTAACATTTGCTGAGCATGTAGTGTTGTAGACATGTAAGAAGAACAACTTAACTTCAAGGAGTCTTCTCATGGGGGAGATTGGCAAACACGTAATTACTGTGCAGTGTGTTAAGTATAACTATAAAGGTGTGGCCAAGATTCTCTGCTCACAAGAATGAGGAAGAGCTGTACACTGCCTGCCTGGCCAGACCTAACCTAACCAAAATATCTGAGAGAGGAGAGGGCAATGGGAGCAAACACACAAATAGAGCCCAGGCATACAATTCATGATTTACATAATTGATGTCATTAATTTTGTCCATTTTACTATGGCTTTTGATGTGATCTTTCTTCAGGGAAGATAAATAACCCATCCCAACCCCAAGAAGAAAATTATGAAAGGCTTCACAAATAAGGACCTCTTAATGATTAAGAATTCAACAGGTATAGTGAATGATATTCATGCGGATCAAGCAACATATTCAATACACAGATGCTTTAGTCTGCAATTCAATGCTAGAGATGAGGAAAAAGTTTCTAGACTCCTGTAAAATAAAATTTATTTGGGAAAAATAGCTGCTTTAAAATCCTTTCTGGTACTAGGAATACTATGTAGAAACAAATAATGAAGCAAGTATGCATAAAGAACTCCTTCAATTTAACCCACTGTATCAAGGAGTGAAATTGCTTTCCTTGGGGGTCTTTAATGTACTCACTAATGATCTTGGTCCCTTTTGATATCACAAGGTGCTGACGACCATGAACTAGCTCTATAACCTTTATAGAGATGAATGTTCCAGTAATAAAGAGCATTGCAGAGATAGTGTAAAAAACATTTCTTAATCTGGTCTTACCTGTTAGAAGTGCAGATGCCAGCCGGGCGCGGTGGCTCAAGCCTGTAATCCCAGCACTTTGGGAGGCTGAGGCGGGTGGATCACGAGGTCAAGAGATCGAGACCATCCTGGTCAACAAGGTGAAACCTCGTCTCTACTAAAAATACAAAAATTAGCTGGGCATGATGGTGCGTGCCTGTAGTCCCAGCTGCTCGGGAGGCTGAGGCCGGAGAATTGCTTGAACCCAGGAGGCGGAGGTTGCGGTGAGCCGAGATTGTGCCATTGCACTCCAGTCTGGGCAACAACAGCAAAACTCCGTCTCAAAAAAAAAAAAAAAAAAAAAAAAAAAAAAAAAAAAAAAAAAAAAGAAGTGCAGATGCCTTTGATTATCAGGTTTTATCCTAATAAACCCATCATAAATTAAAAATATTGTAAGTTGAAATGCATTTAATACAACTAACCTACTGAACATCGTAACTAAGACTAGCCTACCTTAAAAGCTTTCATAACATATCAGCCTACAGTTAGACAAAATCATCTAACACAAAGTCTATTTTATAATAAAATATTGACTATCTCAGGTAATTTAGTAAATATTGTACTAAACATGAAAAACAGAATGGTTGTATGAGTACTCGAAGTATAGTTTCTTCCAAATTTGTATCACTTTTGCACCATCCTAAAGTAAGTCAAGACCTTCTGTATTAATATTTAATGATGTGGCTTGACTTATAACTGGAAGTCAGGAAATGCAGAATCTGGGATGCCAATGAATCTTAATTGAATTATAGTTTATTTATTGTCTCTGGAGGGAATGAAATGAATAACTTTAGACAGAGTAGAATTTCAAGGCAAGAAAATGCAGATAGAGAATAATGACTGGCTTTTGTTACTAGTATCATAAAAGCAGTTTTCTCTATAGAGCTCAGTTAAATGTCTTTCTGGCTTTTGGGAAAATTATAGAAATATGTCTCTATAGCTTAGGATGAGGAATCGTTAACATAAGGTGTACTATGTAGATGTAAAACTGGGCTTTCCATAATTTCTCACTGTCCGATCCATTGGTAAGAAACCTATACATTATTCTGATGTGTCACGGGGTGGGCAAATGGGAAGTTGTTGAAACATTAATATTTTCCAGATTCGCCTGTGAAAGATGCCTTATTATATGTTATATACTTAAGAGACAGCATTTATAACAGCTATCAGCTATTCATCCACAAGAATATGACACTCGGAAGTTTGAAATTAAACAACTAGAGAAAAGAAATATTAATTAAATTGTTTTGAAACAAATTATGTTTAAATAACACATATATACATTTCTTTAGGGTTTTTGAAGACGTGTTTAAAGAATTCTGAAGTCATTGTTTTGACAATTCTCTCTCTATCAGGATTTGTGATAGGACGAATGGCCTACAATTCTGTTGAGGTAGGTACTATAAATTAGAGAAAAAATTAGAGGAAAGAGGCCAAAAATAAAGTCTACTCCCATCTTATTCCTGAATGCATGGAATATTTTCTCTTATGGGAAGAGTTACTCAAAAAATTCTATCTGGTATTAAAAAATTAGAAAATAAAAAAAAAAAAACCACACAGTAAAGGACACATCAATTAGGGAAGCTTTAAAAAAGTAGTAATAAGAGAAAAATGTGGCTGGGTGTGGTGGTTTACACCTGTTATCACAGCACTTTGGGAGGCCGAGGTGGGTGGATCACTTGAGGCCAGGAGTTTGAGACCAGCCTGGCCGACATGGCAAAACCC
>NW_016107377.1:3332317-3361038 GCF_001604975.1 Cebus imitator
AAAAAAATTAGCCAGGAGGGGTGACCCATGCCTATAATCCCAGTGACCTGGGAGACTGAGGCACAAGGATCACTTGAACCCAAGAGACGTAGGTTGCAGTGAGCCAACATCACTCCACTGCATTCCAGCCTGGGCAACAGCACAAGATTGTCAAAAAACAAACACACACACACAAAACCAAAACAAAACAAAAAAAATAAAGCAAGGAAAATGTGTTTGCATTTTTGGGTTTATTATCTGCTTCTGGAGCCTTGCTCTTCCCCTCCACATACAGTGGCTTCTTCCCTGCTGTTGCCTTATAAAAGACCTGCTTATAAATGGCACCAGTTATGTTCATCACGAGGCATGGGCACTGCCAGATTAAATGTAAAACATGCTTCACATAATATATACTATAGATACAAAACAACATTCATTTATTTATCAGCCTAGTATTAACTTCTGATTTCAGCTGTATAGCAGTATGATCAATAACAATTTGCCGCCACTCATTCCTTTATTTTTTAAAAATGGAGATAATGCTTGTACCCATCTAGGATTGTAAATACCTCTTCCTAATCTTCTGAAATACCACCGCTACTACTAGCTGACATCTTTAGAGTGTGCCAGGCTCTCTTTTAAGTGCTTTGTATTTATTAATTTATTAGCTTAGTAACCCTTGAGTTAATTTATTCAGTCTCACAGCAACCCACTGAAAGCAGATACTCTATTTCCATTTTACAGATGAGCAAAGTGAGGTATAGGGAGGTGATGTAATGAAAGTTAAACTAGGGGGCCAAAATAAACTTTTTAGTATGGAATATTTATAGCCCTTCAATCATTGTTGTTGAGTTTTCCATTAATCTGTGTACAACCTTCATGATTTATGCCTTATGTATACAATCTACTGTTTTCTATGAATTATTTTTCTCTACTGTCCCACTTAAAGATTTAAAAATCCTAAGCCCATGTCTGTGAAACAAGCACCCATTCAGGATTCTTTCCTCAACTAAAGCAAATGGAAATAAACATCTAACAGTCAAATTAAAAAATACTTACCTGTGAATCACCTAAAATATTTTCTAATATTACCAATGTAGGTAATATTGAAAATACTGATTGCATATCATAAACAGTGTTTGTGTAGCTGCAAACCATATAATTCACTGAATAGAGGACTATATATATAACCCATATGGATGGCTACATTAAGAAATCTACCACAGGACCCTTAGGATTGCCCTTGTAAATACTCTCTCACTAGCTGTAAACTGAGAGATTCTAAAATGTGTATTGATTGACATAGCATCAAACTAATTTCTAATACTTGGAATTGGTAGCAAACTAATTTCTTGTTTGCCTTTGTTACTTTAGGTGCACCAAATTGTCTACCCTCTTATAAGAACATCAAGTTTTTCACTTTTTTCTTACTTTTCACCTTTAATTATGTTCATGGCTGCTTTGGATGTAGACTTTTATATAGTCAAGAATGTGTTTTGGCAGGTAAGAAACACCTTTAAAACAAAGTATGATCAATTTTTGCTTATGCATGTTGATAGAGAAAATGGCTGCATATATAGATGATTAATAATTCATAAAATCTCACATTTTATTTGTTTTGCCGTCTTCATTCAACAGAACTACTAACTAAAAGAAATTGAAGGGAGATGAAAGAAATTAGTATTTGCTGAGTGACCATTATGACTAGGCATTCTCAGTGTAAATATCATCTCCATTTTGCATGTGAGCAAACTGAAGCTTAGAGATCACAAACAAGGATAATAAATGGCAGAATTTGGATTCTAGTCCCACATCTGACATAATCTCAACTGTGTCTGTAGATTTGCCCATTTTTCCTGCAAAGATTGTTACTTGTGTCTTCCCTCCTTTTTTCTAAATCATGATTGTTGGACTGTTTTATTTCTTTTTTCAGAGAACATTTTATTTTGGTTTTATTCTGTTCTTTTTAATATCTTAATAGTTGATTGATTTTTAGCTTTTTTTTGTTTTCTGTGTGCAGTTAAAGTTTTAAATTTTCTTTTTAGTGGCATCCCACATGTTTTGGTTTTTAGTGTATTCATCATGATCCAGTTCTACAGTTTCTTAAACTTTTTGACCCATTAATTATTTATAAATTGTTTTGAATTTTCCAAATATGATGTTTTATTATTATTTCTCTTATCACACTGTGATCAGAGAATGTGTTTTGTATGTCAGTTCTGTGATTTGTGAAGATTTGCTTTGTAGCCTTGAATATGACTGGTTTTTCCAAATGTTGTGTTTGCTTTACAAAAATGCATATTCTCTAACTGTTGGATGCAGGGGTCTAAATTTGTTCAGTAGATTGTTTTGTTAATTATGAAGTTCAATCTTCTATATTTTTCCCAATATTGTTTTTCAGCTAAATCTAACAAGTTTCCACTATCACTGTGGATTTATCGTTTTCTCCTTGCAATTCTGTCAGCTTTTACTTTATACAAATAGAGGTTGTTATTAAGTGTCTATAAGTATTGATATTTTCCCAGTTAATTTTTTTCTTATTATTTAATTTCCCTTTTATCCCAAATAATGATTTTTGCCTTAAATGAATTTTATCTGGTATTACTATAGCTACATCAGCTTTATTTTGTTATTTGCTACAATTTTTCCATCCTTTTATTTTCAAGATTTTGGTGTCATGATGTTTAGATGTCTTTTTGATAGTATACAGTTGGATTTTGTTATTTTTTCCAGGTTGACAATTTCTGCTGCTTTTTAAAAACTAGTTTTAGTCCATTAGTATTTATTGAAATTAAAAATAGATTTAGAAGAGAAAAGATTTTAACAGATTTGAGACACCGAGGAAGACATATGGATGGAATAAAGGCACTTGGAAAGACACTCAACATTGTAGGTCATTAGAGAAACACACATTAAAACCACAATGAGATACCACTGTCTACCTACTGGAGTAGCAACAACAAACTTGTTAATGCCAAGTGCTAGTGAAGATATGAAGACAATGAAACTTGCATACATTGTTCGTGAGAATGTAAAATGGTAAAACCACTTTGGAAAACAGTTTGGGAGCTTCTTATAAAGTTAAACATACACTTGCCACATGACTCACCAATCTCACTCCTATGTTTTATTTCAAGAAAAATGAAAACTTATGTTTAAAAAACCTCTATATGAATCTCTATAGCAGCTTTATTTATAATATCACATGTCTGGAAACACTCTTCAACTGGTGAATGGATAAACAAATTGTGGAACATCTTTTTTTTTTTTTAATTTAAAATGAAATTCTGGTATTTGAACTTTTTTTAAAAAAAAAAGAAAAAGAAGAAAGAGAGAAAGAAAAAAAAGAATTAAAAAAAATGAAGGAAAGGAAGAAAGAGGAAGAGGAAGAGGGAGAGAGAACGGGGGTGTTGCTTTATTTCCCAGGCTAGAATGCAGTCTAAAAATAGGTATGCCTATAATTGTGCTTAATAATAGAGACATGAAAAAAAAAGAAAAAAAAATGAGGGAAGAAAATAACAAACAAGCAGCCAACCAATATTTCATTTAAACCTATAAATAGGTGTGATGTGGTACTAAGAAGAGTGTATATTTTGTGTATTTAAAGTGGAGAGTTCTATAAATGCTAAGTTTACTTGTTCTGGATCTGAGTTCAAATCCTGGATATCGTTGTTAATTTTCTGTCTCATTGATCTGTCTAATGTTGATGTTGAAGTCTCGCACTATTATTGTGTGTGAGTCTAAGTCTTTTTATAAGTCTTAAATATCTGGGTATTCCTGTATTGGGTGTGTATATATTTAGGATCTTTAGCTCTTCTTGTTGCATTGATCCTTTCATCATTATGTAATATCCTTCTTTGCTTCTTGTGATCTTTGTTGCTTTAAAGTCTATTTTATCAGAGGCAAAAATTGCAACTCCTGCTTTTTATTTATTTATTTACTTATTTACTTATTTATGCTCTCCATTTGGTTGGTAAATCTTTCTCCATCCCTTTGTTTTGAGTCTTTGTGTATCCTTGCATGTGAGATGGGTCTGGATGCAGCATACTGATGGGTTTGGCTTTTTTTGCCTGTCTGTGTCTCTTGATTGGGGGATTTAGTCGATTTAAATTTAGAATTAATAATAATATATGTGAGTTTAATACTGCCATTTAATGTTAGCTGGCTGTTTTGACCATTAGTTGATGTAAATTCTTGATTATGTTGATGCTCTTTACTTTTTGGTATTTTTTAGAAAGGCTGATACTGGTTGTTCCTTTCTATGTGTAGTGGTTCTTTCAGAAGGTCTTGTAAAGCAGGCCTGGTGGTGATGAAATCTCTGAGCGCTTGCTTGTTCACAAAAGATTTTATTTTTCCTTCGCTTATGAAGCTTAGTTTGGCTGGATGTAAAATTCTGGGTTGAAAGTTCTTTTCTTTAAGGATGTTGAATATTGGCCCCCACTCTCTTCTGGCTTGTAGGGTTTCTCCTGAGAGATCTGCTGTGAGTCTGATAGGCTTCCCTTTGTGGGTAACCTGACCTTTCTCTCTGGCTGCCCTCAGTATTTTCTCCTTCATTTCAACCCTGGTGAATCTGACGATTATGTGCCTTGAGGTTGGTCTTCTTGAGGAATATCTTTGTGGCGTTCTCTGTATTACCTGGAGTTGAATATTGTCCTGCCTTGCTAGGTTGGGAAAGTTCCCCTGAATAATATCCTGAAGCGTATTTTCCAGCTTGGATCGATTCTCTTCGTCACATTCAGGTACACCTATCAAACGTAGATTAGGTCTTTTCACATAGTCCCATATTTCTTGGAGACTTTGCGCGTTCCTTTTTATCCTTTTTTCTCTAATCTTGTCTTCTCGTTTTATTTCATTAAGTTGGTCTTTGACCTCTGATATCTTTTCTTCTGCTTGATCAATTCGGCTGTTAAAACTTGTGCATAGTTCGCGAAGTTCTCGTGTTGTGTTTTTCAGCTCCATTAATTCACTTATATTCCTCTCTAAATTGTGTATTCTTGTTAACATTTCGTCAAACCTTTTTTCAAAGTTCTTAGTTTCTTTGCATTGGGTTAGAACAAGTTCTTTTAATTCACTGAAGTTTCTTATCATCCACCTTTTGAAGCCTGCTTCTGTTAATGGAACACACTCATTCTCCATCCAGCCTTGTTCCGTTGCTGATGAGGAACTGTGATGCCCTGTAGAGGGAGAGGCGTTCTGATTTTAGGTATTCTCAGCCTTTTTAGGCTGGTTTCTTCCCTTCGTTATAGATTTATCCATCTGTGGTCTTTATAATTACCGTCTTTATAATTGGGTTTCTGAGTGGACGTCCAACTTGTTGATTCCCAGAGCTAAAATCTGAGCAACCCACTGCGCCGGCCAAAACAGCGGTGTTAAGATTGATGGTGCTTTTCTGACTCTGCACCAAGAACCTCTGCACCAAGGCAGTGGCAAAACCGCCTCGCTAGACACAAGAATCACACTGGCAACCTGTGGGGCTCCTCTGCTGGGAATCTCCTGGTGCGTGAGCAACAAAAATTCATCTGAAACTGTGGCATCCTCTCCTTCTCTGCGCTTTCACTGGGAGCTACCATCCTGAGCTGCCAGTGATCAGCCATCTTGGATCTCTCTCCCGGAACATCTTATAATGAAATATTACTCAGCGATAAAAAAAAGGAATGGAGTATTGATAGGCACAACAAGGAAGAATTTAAAATGCATTATGCTAAGAGAAATAAGCCAGCCTCCAAGGGAGACATACAAATTATATAATTACCTTCATAGACCTTCTAAAAATGGCAAAATTATAGGTCTGGAGAACATCATTGCTTGCTAGGGGTTGCAGTTGGGGAAAAGAGTTGACTACAAAGATGTAGCCTGAGGAAATTTTGGGAGTGATGTATGTGTTTTGTTTCTTAGTTGTGGTGTGATTACATAACTGCATGCATTTATCAAAACTGAAATAACTGTACACCAAAAGAGTAGATTTTACTGTTTATAAATTGAAAATAAAGTTTTTAAAAGGAATATATTTGGACTTTTTCTCACATGTTATTTTGTCCTTTTATTTACCTTTTATTTACTTTTTCTCATTCTTTCTTTTCTCAATTAATTGAGTTAATTCAGTTTTCTTTAATCCCTTTGTTCCCTCTACCAATTTAACAGTTTTATGTTCCTTTTTTTATGGCAGGCATTTCTGGCTGCTTATCCAATATGTGGTCTCCCTCTCTTTCTGACTAATAGAAACTCAGTATTTTTTGGTTGGTGTGGCAATAGGCCTAGTGTGAAATATCATACTTCCAAGCATTCCTGACAACTTTGGTAGCTTAAGAAGACAGTTTGGCCAATGAAAAATGTACAAAAGTTTGCTGAATAGGCTTCTAGAAAGCCCTATTGGGGGTCAAATCATCTGGCATGTGCTTTTTGCTCTTTGCTTTACCTTGCTTTCTGCCTGGAGCCCTCCAGTGGGCTGAAATGAGTATCCATCTTGAGATTGTGAAGTGGTGACCATGAGAACAGACACTAAAGATGGTTGAACACAAAGAGGAAAAAGAGCCTGGGTCCTTAAAAGCATTGGGAGCCACCATACTAGCACAAGGCTGCTTATTCTGGATTTAGGATTACTTGAGAAAAACAAAATCTCCATTTATTATTATAAGTGCTCTTTTCTGTTAAATGCAGTCAAAATTGCTATATTCCTAAATACAGTTTTCTTAGTGGTTTCATACATTTAAAAAATCTTAAATTGTAATAATTATATTTGATTTAACAAGTCTAAAGGTAAATAGCTCTGCCTTTCTTCAAATAATGCAGGAACTTCAGAATGCTTTAATCATCCTTCCTCATCTTATATTTTATTACATTATTGACATAGTACTAACGTCTTTGAAATTAGTCATTATCATTATTATTACTATTGTAATGTTTTAGGTACCAGTGCTTCTCTCCACTCATCACAAGCTTACCAATTTCAATTTCTTTGCTCACTGCTCCTTTTTGCATCCAACTCCGTCTTTTGGGATTCAGCTTCCTTTTTCCTGAATTTTTGCTCTAGTGACTTTTTAAAAATTGTATTTTTTAATTGACTAGTAATTGTACATAGTTATGAAATACATAGTGATCTTTCCATATCTATAATGTATAATGATCAGATCAGGGTAATTAGCATATTCATCAACTCAAACATTTATCATTTCTTCATGTTGGGAACATTCAATGTCTTCCTTCTAGCTACGTGAAACTATATAATATATTGCTGTTAAATATAGTCATCCTGCAGTGTTATAGAACACTGGAAGTTATTCCTATTTAGCTGCAATTTTGTATCCTTTTCATTAAAGATCTGTGAGTAGTCATCTTTTTTCATTTCATCTTTTTTCTTAGTGGTTTCATCTGTTTTCATTTAGTCTTTGTTTCTCTGAAAATGTATCTGTTTTGTCTCAATTTGGATAATACCTGAGCTTAATTGTTGCTTTTGAGACAACTGCTATTAATTGTAATTGTCATTATTTGTAAGTACCTGTCTTTCTGTTAAGATTGTCTCTTTCTCTTGGTGTCCTGTAGTCACCTCTTATCCACCATTTTGCTTTCTCTGGTGTCAGTTATCCAAGGTTTCAGTTACCTGTGGCCAACTATGGTTCGAAAATATTAACTGTAGGTCTCCAAGAACTTGCTTTATGAATCTGAGTGCTCCTGTGTTGGGTGCATTTAGGATAGTTAGGTCTTCTTGTTGAATTGAACCCTTTACCATTATGTAATGCCCTTCTTTGTCTTTTTGATCTTTGTTGGCTTCAAGTCTGTTTTGTCTGAAATTAGGGTAGCAACCCCTGCATTTTTCTGATTTCCATTTGCTTGGTAGACTTTCCTCCATTCCTTTATTTTGAGCCTGTGGGTGTCATTCCATGTGAGATAGGTTTCTTGAAGACAGCATACCACTGGGTCTTGCTTTTTATCTAACTTGCCACTCTGTACCTTTTAAATTGGGCATTTAGCCCATTTAAATTCAAGGTTATAATAATAATAATAATAACTATTATTATTACTTTTTGAGACAGAGTCTTACTCTACTGCCCAGGCTGGAGTGCAATGGCATGATCTCGGCTCACCGAAACTTCTGCCTCCTGGGTTCAAGCGATCCTCCTGCCTCAGCCTCCTGAGTAGCAGGGATTACAGGGGCACACCACCATGCCTGGCTAATTTTTTGTATTTTTAGTAGAGACAGGGTTTCACCATATTGGCTAGGCTGGTCTCAAACTCCTGACCTCGTGACCCATTTGCCTTAGTCTCCCAAGGTGCTGGGATTACAAGCATGGGCCACTGCGCCTGGCCAAGGTTATTATTGATATGTGTTGATTGGATCCTGTCATTGTGGTGTTATCTATTTATTATGCTGACTTGTTTATGAGGTTGCTTTATAGTGTCACTGATCTGTGTACTTACCTGTGTTTTTGTATTTGCTGGTGTTAGTCTTTCCTTTCCATATTTAGTGCTCCATTCAAGATCTCTTACAAGGTGGATCTGGTGGTAATGAACTCCCTCAGCATTTGGTTATCTGAAAAGGATCTTATTTTTCCTTTGTTTAGGAAGTTTAGTTTGGCTGGATAGGAAATTCTTGTTTGAGGATTTTTTTCTTTAAGAATATTAAATATAGGTTCCTGATCTCTACTGTCTCGTAGGGTTTCTGCTGAGAGGTCCACTGTTAGTCTGATGGGGCTTCTCTTTGTAAATGAGGCATCCAAATAGGAAGAGAGGAAGTCAAACTATCCCTCTTTGCAGACAACATTATTCTATATCTAGAAAACCCCATAACCTCAGCCTCAAATCTCCTTCAAGTGATAAATAACTTCAGCAAAATCACAGGATATGAAATCAATACACAAAATCATTAGCATTACTATACACCAAAAACAGCCAAGCTGAGAGCCAAATTAAGAATGCAATCTCATTCACGATTGACATGAAAAGACTAAAATATCTAGAATACAGCTTACCAGGGAGGTGAAAGACCTCCACAATAAGAAGTACAAAACACTGCTAAAAGTAATCAGAGAAGACACAAACAAATGGAAAAACATTCCATGCTCATAAATAGAAAGAATCAGTATCATTAAAATGGCCAAACTACCCAAAGCAATTTACAAATTCAATGCTATTTCTATCAAACTACTGCTGACATTCTTTACAGAACTAGAGAAAAGTATTTTAAAATTCATATGAAACCAAAAAGCCCAAATAGCCAAGGCAATCCTAAGAAAAAGGAACAAAGCTGGAGGCATCACATTACCCAACTTCAAACTGTATTACAGGGCTGCAGTAACCAAAACAGCATGGTACAAAAACAGACACATAGACCAATGAAACAATACAGAATCCAGAAATAAGGCTGCACACCTAAAACCATCTAATCTTCAACAAAGCCTACAAAAACAAACAATGAGTAAATGACTCCCTAGTCAATGAATCATGCTTGGATAGCTGGCTAGCCATATGCAGAAGATTGAAATTGGACCCCTTTCTTACATCATATACAAAAATCAACTCAAGATGGATTAAAGACAAACATAAAACTAAACCATGGAAGATAAGCTAGGAAATATCATTCTGGATGCAAGAACAAGCAAATATTTCATAATGAAAGATGCCGAAAACAATTGCAACAAAAGCAAAAATTAACAAATGAGATTTAATTAAACTTAAGAGCTTCTGCACAGCAAAAGAAACTATCAACAGTGTAACAACCTATAGAATGGGATAAAACATTTACAAACTATGCATGTGACAAAGGTCTAATATCCAGCATCTACAAGGAATTTAAACAAATTTACCAGAAAAAAACAACTCCATTAAAAAGTGGGCAAAGGATGTGAACAGACATTTTTCAAAAGAAGAGATACATGCAGCCAAGGAGCATATGGAAAAAAGCTCAACATCACTAATAATAGAGATATGCAAATCAAAACCACAATGAGATGCTATCTCACACCAGTCAGAATGGCTATTAATAAAAAGTAAAAAAATAACAGATGCTGTCAAGGTTCTAGAGAAAAGTTAATACTTATATACTCTTGGTGGGAGTGTAAATTAGTTCAACCATTGTGGAAAGCAGTATGGCTAAAAATAGAACTACCATTCAACCTAGCAATCCCATTACAGGGTATATACCCAAAGGAGTATAAATCATTCTGCCATAAAGACATATTCACGTGAATGTTCATTGCAGCACTAGTCACAATAGCAAAGATATGGAATCAACTTAAATGCCCGTCAATGCCAGATTGGGTAAAGAAAATGTGGCACATATTTGCCACAGAATACTATGCAGCTGTAAAAAAGAATGAGATCATGTCTTTTGCGGGAACATGGATGGAGCTGAAGGCTCCTTATCCTTATCAAACTAATGCAGGAACATTTTCTCACTTATAAGTGAGAGCTAAGTAGTGAGAACTCATGGACACAAAAAAGAGAACAACAGATACTGGGGCTTACTTACTTGAGGATTCAGGATGGAAGGAAGGAGAGGATCAGAAAAAAATAAACTGTTGTGTGCTAGGCTTAGTACCTGGGTGATGAAATAATCTGTTCAGCAAACCCCCATGACACAAGTCTACCTATGTAACAAACCTACACATGTTATCTCTGAACCTAAAATAAACACTTTTGAAAAAAAGAAAATATTAAATGAAAAATTCCAGAAAAATTCATGCATTTCAAATTCTGTGCCTTTCTGAGTAGTGTGATAAAATCTTGTGTCATTTTACTCTGTCCTGCCCAGGATGTGACTCATCCTTTTGACCTGCATGTCCACTCTGTACACCTCCTGTTCATTAGTCACTTAGTAGCCAACTCAGTTATCAGATAGACTATAGGGTATCACAGTGCTCATTCAAATAACCCTTATTTTACTTTGTAATAGCCCTAAAGTGTAAGAGTAGCTATGCTGTCATACTGTTATTCTTGTTCTATTTTATTATTATTATTGTTAATCTTTTACTGTGCCTAATTTATAAATTAAACTTTATCATATATATATATATATATATATATATATATATATATTTTAAAAAACTATAATATATATAGGGTTGGTACTATCTGTGATTTTAGACATCCCCTGGGATCCTGGAGCCTAGCCCATGCCGATAAAGGAGGAAGATTTTAGTTTCACTGTGATGTTTCTGGGTATTAGTATCTTTTTATTTATACATACCAAGACTTCTTAGGCTTACTAAATCTGATTGCCTAAGTGCAGGAGTTTGAGGTTGCAATGAACCATGATATTATCACTGTACTCCAACCTGGGTGACAGAGCAATCCTTCCACCTCAGTTTCCTGAGTAGCTGTTACTACAGGTGTGCACCACCATGCCCAGCTAATTTTTAAGATTTTTTTGTACAGGTGGAGTGTCACTGTGTTTCCCAGGCTGGTCTCAAACTATTGAACTCAAGAGATCCTCCTGCCTTGCCTCCCAAAGTGCTGGGATTATCAGCATGAGCCACTGTGCCTGGCCTCCTCCCTTAATTATTTTATAAGGCTTCTTTAACCTTAGCACCAAAACTATATAGGAATATTAAGAGAAAGAAAAATCATGAGCCAATCTTGCCCACAAACACAGAACAATTCTGCACAAACTTTTGGCACAAATATATCCAGTAACATAAAAATAATAAAAACATGATCAAGTCACGTTTATTTCAGAACAAGGTTAATTTAACATTTAAAAAATTGCTTAATGTAATTCATGCTCTTAAGAGATTTAGGAAGAAAAACCATATGACATCAATATAGATAAAGAAATAAAAGGACCTAATGGGTAAATTGTGGAAACCTCACAGAAAGTAAAACAAAAAACAGATGGAAAATATGAAAAGGATTGAATAACACAACTATTTTTTTCCTGAAGATAATTTTGAAAAATAAATATTTTCTTATACTTAGGCATAAACAATGTGTACATAGAAATTACAAAACTCTGTTAATCACTTAATCTCAAGCATTTCATGGCCTTCCCTTTCTCTGTTGCAGAACTACTTGTTTTACAACTAATAAATGGTAAAGCGGGGGATCTTCTGTGAATATATTAGAGTCTTGGTATATAAATTTGTGTCATGTACTAGACACAATATGTCAGTAACAATTTATGTTCCAAACTAATCAGGATACATTCTATATAGAAGCAGGAGAGATTTGCATTGTGTTTTAAGAACCTTTCAATATTAACAACAAGAAAGACAGTTGAGTCAATCTTTTTAATAATAAGGTAGAATCTTGTTTATTTGAAAGGGACAGTTTCTTTGTGGCAGGTGGTTAAACTAGAATACCTTTTAAAATTATCTTCCAGGGTAATTGTATAACATTTATAACCAAGATGTGACTCTTAGGATGTAAGTAAATGCCATCATGTCACCATTAGATGTTAAGTCTAATATTGTGTTATGAATTGATTCGCAGGTCTTGTTAGCTGGATTAATCAGCTTTTCTGCAGCGTGCATCATAATTGGATGTGTGGTTATAATATTCAATAAAGAGTCGTGGGATTTGCAATCTTCCCTCTTCTTTAGCATCACCCTTAGCATTACCGATCCTCTTCATTCTGCGAATTCACTGAAAACTATTGGTATGTCACATTTATTTCTTTCTCTCATCTTGAAAATATAAGGGTACATCATTTTCTTTTGATTATATTTTTCTTGCATGAATTGTGCACTCAGAAGAATAAGAATCTGTGCTTTTGCTCTTAATCTTGGGGGGTAGAGCAATGATTGAAGGAGACAGTGCAAATAAGACAACCACTGAGGAGATGAGATACATAGCGTCAATTATAATCTCCAAGGAAGATTTTCAGTTTTTTTTCAAAGAGAATGTAACCTTTCTGAAAGGTGATAAAAATTGGCATTCTTGTTCTGTTCTAGTGAATTCTTAGCCACGAGGTAGATATTCTAAGTTGGTGAGTTTGTTTACCAATCAGGGGAAACATTAAGATCCCTAATGAGACTTTTCCAGGGCTTTGCTACCTCCTGTTAGAACTGCCTCCATTTGGAGTTCTAAGGTTTGGCAAGTGGTGGAGAGGGGATTATAGTGTATCTTCAAGAAAAGGGGTGAGGTTATAGTCTGGCACTCAAATATATTATTACTCAATAAAAGCTTATTCCCAAGAAGGTTTGGAGTCCTGCACTATTTCCCATATTATTTGGTAAGGTGGAAGATGATTTCACTCTGAAATATCCCCCTATTGTCAGGTTTTTTTCTTTATTTCTTCCAAAAAAAAAAAAAAAAAAACCCAAAACAGGATACATATACAAAATGTGCAGGTTTGTTACACAGGTATATGTGTGCCATGGTGGTTTGCTGCACCTATTGACTTGTACTCTAAGCTCCCTCCCCTCACTCCCACCCCCTAACAGGCGCAGGTGTCCATGTGTTCTCATTGTTCTCACTTATGAGTGAGAATATGTGGTGCTTGGTTTTCTGTTCCTGTGTTACTTTTCTGAGGATGATGGCTTCAAGCTTCAGCCATATCCCTGCAAAGGACATGATCTCATTTCTTTTTATGGCTGCATAGTATTCCATGGTATATATGTAGCACATTTTTTTTTTTTAATCTAGTCTATCATGGATAGGCATTTGTGTTGGTTCCATGTCTTTGCTATTGTAAATAGTGCTGCAATAAACATACATGTTCATGTGTCTTTATAGTAGAATGATTTATATTCCTTTGGGAATATACCCAGTAATGGGATGGCTGGGTCAAATGGTCAGGTTTTATTAACACAGCAATAACAACATGAACGGCTAGATGCTTTGGTTTCTGTTTTGACACAGAAATATTTTCCTAACCAATTTTAAAGTATCAGTTGTATTTAGTGAAAATATATTACCTTATGATTGGAGTGAGAAACCTCCAACCTTTCCAGCATGTGATATTCTTATTTTCATACCCGTGGGAAAACACAGGGTTTTAGGCACTTTTGGTGGTTCTGTTCTAAATTGTTACACGGTTGATATATTTCTCAAAGATTCTGATCCTGTTCTCTTTTTTCTCTTTGCACCCCTAAGTACAATTTTATTTCTCTCTTTCCTTACCTGTCTTTTTCTTCCAACCATTTGTATTTACCTCTTGTTTTATTACCTCATTCTCTTCCCATACTCTCTTGACTGTAAATGGTTATAATAAACTGTAAATGTTATTTACTGCAGTTCCAATGTTCATTTTATTTTTTTAAAAAGGAGTACGGTAGAAAGTCTTCTTTTTTTTTTTGAGATGGAGATTTGCTATATCCCCCAGGGTGGAGTGCAATGGCGTAATCTTGGCTTACAGCAACCTCTGCCCCCTGGGTTCAAGCAGTTCTCCTGCCTCAACCTCCTGAGTAGCTGGGATTATAAGCATGTACCATTATGCCTGGCTAATTTTTCTATTTTTAGTACAGATGAAGTTTCTCCATGTTGGCCAGGCTGCTCTCGAACTCCTAACCTCAAGTGATCCGCCCACCTTGGCCTCCCGAAGTGCTGGGATTTCAGGGATGAGCCACCTCACCCAGTTGACAGTCCTCTATTTCTTTTTTTTTCTTTTTTTTGAGACAGAGTTTCGCTCTTGTTACCCAGGCTGGAGTGCAATGGTGCGATCTCGGCTCACCGCAACCTCCGCCTCCTGGGTTCAGGCAATTCTCCTGCCTCAGCCTCCTGAGTAGCTGGGATTACAGGCACGCGCCACTATGCCCAGCTAATTTTTTGTAGTTTTAGTAGAGACGGGGTTTCACCATGTTGACCAGGATGGTCTCAATCTCTTGACCTCGTGATCCACCCGCCTCAGCCTCCCAAAGTGCTGGGATTACAGGTGTGAGCCACTGCACCCGGCCAATCTTCTGTTTCTTTAAGACAAAACTTTAAGTGAAGGTATTTTGTTGACTCTTAATTCACATTTTTTTTTTTTTAATTTCAACAACACTCAGGAGGTTAGATGGATTCTGGATCCAGTAGCATTGTCTCCGGATAAGACAAATTTGACTTATTTTTACAGGGAAAGTCACTCTCACTTGTTTTGGGTGTTGGCAGGGCCATCATGTTATCCCTTTGTGTGAATTAGAAAAATGATTCTTTCTTCAAAACAGTTTTCTTCTATTTAATAGTCATATTAATTTTTTTAAGGAAAAGCTATTTTTGGCCATATGCCTAAAATTATCATAATATACAGAACTACAATTTCTACAGTGTTAATGGCATTTCTTTTGATGAGGTGCCTGCCTGCACTGTAAACCTGTACAACCTAAATCTAAGGTGGACTGGCCCCGTCAAAAATGTAGTGGACATTTATATGTAAGTTAAAAGGAAATTGTCTATTCATTACCTGTTTTAAAAGAGTACAAGGGCTTAAATAACTTTTATTTTACAGCAAATCTGGAAGAGGATCTTGTAAAGAAATAAAATACAGAGTTTTAGTATGATCTCAATTGAGTGAAAAGAACCATTTACTCAGAAAATGACTTCAGTTTTAAAATGGTTACATGTGAGTCATCACAGAATTATAAAAAATTTTAAAAATTCTTTCCTTTTCCAAATTTTACAATGAATCAATATAAATTAGGTCCACATTAAGCCAAAAAAGAAGGTGGAGAGCAATTCTTACCGTGTCTTACTATTAAAAATAACTATAAATCAAATCCAAAAGGTTTTGGATTTGATTTATAAATGGCTTTATACACCAAGCCTTATACTTTACTTGTTCTGATTAGCTCACAAATGTGAGAGCGGAATTAGAGGATTTCTTCACCAGATAAATCAAATGTGCTAATAGTCTCTCAACCTGTTTAACCAGTATTTTTATGCCTTCTGCCATGACTATAGTAGTAAGGCAGTAACAAGTAGTAAAATGAGATGATTGTGACTGTTAATAACAGCGGATTAGACACTGCAGAGGAAAGGATGAGAAAACTTGAAGATGTAGTGATAGAAAGTATCTAGAATGAAACACAGAGAGAAAAAGACTAGAAAACATGAACTGAGCATTAGTGAGCTGCGGACAATTTCAATGACCTAATATATAAGTCCCCAAAAGAATAAAGAGGGAGGAACAAAAAATTTGAAGAAATCATGGAGGAAAAATTTCTGAATTTGATAATAATGAATGCTACAAATTCAACAAGCTCAATAAACTGCAGGCCCAAGAAATATAAAGAAGACTACACCAAAGCACATAAAAAGCAAATTCCTTAGAACCAATGATAAAGAGAAAATTTTCAAAGCAGCCAGAAACAAAAGACACTTTGTATTTAGAGGAACAAAAATAATGACAGCAGACTTAGAATTCTATACTCAGTGAAAATATCTTTTAAAAGAGTAAAGTGAAGACTTTCTTAAACATACAGAAGCTGAAAGAATTTATCATCAGCAGGCCTGTACTACAAAATTGTTAAAAGTCTTCTAGGCAGAAAGAAAATGATGTTAGATGGGAAGTTGGTTGTGGAATTTTATCTGCTCAAGCCTCTGGAAATCACAGCCAATTTATTTTTGGTCTCTATGTATTTGTCTATCACGGACATTTCATATAAATCAAATCAGACAATATGTGGCTTTTGTGTCTGGCTTCTTTCACTTAGTATAATGTTTTCAAGGTTCAGGTTGTAGTGTGTATCAGTAAGTACTTCATTCCTTTTTGTGGAGCAATAATATTCCATTGTAGGAATATATACATGTATTTATTCATTTGTCGGCTGACAGACATTGAGTTGTTTCTACCTTGTGGCTCTTACGAATAATACTATTATAAATATGTACAAATCTTCAAGTGGTCATACATTTTCAATTATCTTGGGTATATACCTAGAAGTAGAATTGCTGGGGTTGTAATTTGTCCTTATTTCGAAAATGAGATTATTTTGGAATCTGATTCAGGTTTATTCAAACTAAACGTGTTATCTTGAGAAGTATTTGTCTCATTCTGCAACTCAAGTATGGTTGAGACAATGAGCAATACAAGCAGTGCTATCGCCATGTTTCTTTGCCATTGCCAATACAGGAGGCACAATAGAAAAGTTTAAAAATGGTGGTTGTGATTGTCTTACAGACTCATCCCAGTCATAGTTGCCTTGTTCTTTTCCTTTTTTCTTTTTCTTTTCTTTCTCTTCTGTTTTTGCTTCCTGTGCAAAAACATTATTTTCATATAGCATATTAAGTTATATTTTGTATTTACTTTTTCAGGCGTTTCTAAAATATATACTGATCTCATTAGAGGAGAATCAGTGATCATTTGTAGCATCACATCAATTTTTTTTGGAATTTTTCGGAACAAGAAAATCTACCTTTCTGTTTTTAGAGGTAGGAGCATTTTTTTTGGTCTGTATATTTTCTAAAACCATTCTAATTAAAATTAAGATACATTCAAGATGTTTTAAGTGTACTGCCTTCTCTGTACTTTATTCTTGTGCTGATTACAATGATATATTGAGTAACAAGAAAAAAATCATAGTTGGCCATTTGCATCCATGAATGCAACCAACTGCAGATCAAAAATATTCAGAAAAACTCAATAAAAATAACAATACAACAGTAAAAATGCAAATTAAAAATATATATAGTATAACAACTATTTACATAATATTTACATTGTATTAAGTATTACAAGTAACCTAGAGATGATTTAAAGTACACAGGCGTATGCGCTGTAGGTTATATGCAAATATTACACTATTTTATATCAGGGTTTTGAGGATCTGCAGATTCTGGTTTCCAAAGGGGTTCCTGGAACCAATGCTCCATGGATACCTGAGGGAGGACTGCATGTGTGTTCCTGGACATTAAGGGGGAAAGAACATTTAAAAAGGGTTTTAGTTTTTCTCGATATGCATAGATGTATGTGTCCACACGTAGACAATTGTGTCAGCTAACTCAGACTTACTTCTTGCCTGGATCAATCTGGATCTCAATGAATGAGTGCTAAGAATTGGATTGGTTCTGGATTTGGGTCTGAGAGTAAAAGCAGAACGTTCTGTGCAGGACTGGAGAGTCCAGTCCTAGAAGTGACAACAGCCAGACTCCTGCAGCTAAAGACCACTGGGACATGAAGCATGTTGCCTTGCTAGGTTTCCAGATGTGGTACTAGGAGAGATGAAAAGGGGGAAAAAAAATCACAGTATGAAAGGGGAAAATGTGTTTTCCTGATATACTTTTGAGATAGTCACAAAATGAGGAAGATACTAAAAGGAGAAGGAAATATTGAGGAATAAAATGGGGTTTGCAGTGCTTCTCAATGAGGGAGCTATCGGGCATTGGGGTGGGACAATTTCTGTCATTGAGGACTATCCTGATAGCTACCCATTAACTGCCACTAGTGCCCACAGTTATGGTGACTAATGAACATTTTTCGTCTTCATTTTCCAATGTCTCCTGGGCTGGGGGCAAGGTCATAAACTAACTACAGGTTAGCAGTGACCCTGGGCCTGACTAGCTTGGTCTTGACATAGTTTATCTAAAAATTTTTAATTTGGGTTTTTTGTTTGTTTGTTTAGATATTCACTGTAAACCAGTTTGTCACAAGTTTTTCACATTTATTCTCCTTGCCTTTCTCCTGAGGACATTTGAATCTTCTTTCCCTCGATAAACAAATCTTAAGCTGCAGACCATAAGGGAAGGATATTCTAAGAGAGCCTCTTTTACCAGACTTTCACGGGACACTTCTATTTGCCGAAAGATTAGGTCCCCACGCAAAAATCGCACCAGCAAACCAAAGTGCAAAGACCTAAATGCCATCAATGAAAGAAACGAAAGTTATGGCTCAACATTTTATTTCTTATTTATTTATTTATAGTGTTACATGCAGCCATTGGAATCATCTTGGACATTTTTGGAAGCATAGTATTTGGATATTGGTGTGCAAGAATCATTCAGTTTATATTGGCTGACCTTTTCATCAATATGCTGACTGATATCGTTCTCTGCTTTTCAATGGTGTACATGACTTTCTATATTGGTAAGGCAGAAAAAAATACAAAAAGTACTGTCCTCAAAGTAAGCTTTATACACCTTTATTTTTTCCTGATCTTGAATCCAGTTCTTCTTTCCAACATCTCTTTCTTTTTGTGGCCCCACTGTGTGTCTTGTCATACTATCTTACTGTTACCTCTAGCCCTTTCTTGGTCTTTCTTAATATCCTCTTTATTTCAACTCCATGTCCCATTTTCTTGCACTGTTCTCTGTGGTTATTCTATTCTTTTTGAACTCTTCCTTTGACCTTGTATATAATCACCGGCATTCCCTGGGCAGAGGAATCAACACTGAGCTCATTCTGCTCTAACCCTGAGCAAACCATCTGCAAACTGAGAAGGCTGGGAGAGATGCTCCTGAGGCCTTTCTAGATCAACAGCCTTTAATACAATGGTTGCCAAATTGAGGGGACTATAGAAATGGCAGCCTTTACTTAGGCTAGGAGTCAGGAAAGGAGAGGTATATTTATTGTTGAAAGAGAAGCAGGAGAGTGAAATAATCACATGAGTAAGAGTGCCCAGCACTGGCTGACCCTCAGCTAGTTTAGTCCAGTGAAACAGAGATTTAAGTGTTTACTGGCCTGACTGAGGGGCCCAGTCCCTAAGAGACATAGCAACTGTGGCCAAACTGTCAGATTCCACTTTTGCTCTCATCTCACACAGTGAAGCAACTTCTGTTCTTGAAAGACCTCAGGTATCAAGAGGTTGTTTCTCTTTCACCTACAGTTTCACCTACAGCGCTTTTACCTAAAAGCGCTGCTTCTTTTACAGATTCCTGAGGGTTGCTCACTGCCCTGAATCAATAAAATCATAGACAGCATTCACTGAAGGTTCCTTTCCTTCAAATGTCTTCATCTTTTTTTCTCCTGTGTTGCTTTTTATGGATGCCTTAAATGTTTGAAGAAAGAAAGTTTATCTACTACACTGTAAGTTCCTTGAGGTGAAGACTGTCTCTTAGTCATCTTCCTGTTTGTTCTCTTTTCTATGTTTGGAGCTTGCCATATGCCTGATAGTAATTTAACACATGTTGGTTGAGCAAACTGCTACTAGTCCTTGAAGAGCTTTGGAATTGGGCAGACTTGAGTTCAAATCTCAGCTCTGCAATTTATTAGCTTGGTGACCCTGGAAAATTACTTAACCACTCTACGGTTCACTTTCCTTATCTTTAAAAGTGGTATGATAGGCCGGGTGCAGTGGCTCATGCCTATAATCCCAGCACTTTGGAAGGCTGAGGTGAGTGGATCAATTGAGGCTAGGAGTTTGAGACCAGCCTGGCCAATATAGTGAAACCCTGTCTCTACTAAAAGTAAAAAAATTTAGACAGGTGTGGTGGCTCACGCCTGTAATCCCAGCTACTCGGGAGGCTGAGGCACAAGAATCCCTTCTACCTGGGAGGCAGGGTTTGCAGTGGGCCAAGATCACGCCATTGCACTCCAGCTTGGGCAATGGAGCAAGACTCTGTCTCCAAAAAAAAAGTATAAATTAGTTCAACCATTATGGAAGACAGTGTGGTGATTCCTCAAGGATCTAGAATTAGAAATTCCACTGGACTCAGCAATCCCATTACTGGGTATATACCCAAAGGATTATAAATAGTTCTATTATAAAGACACACGCACATGTATGTTCGTTGTGGCACTGTTTATGATAGCAAAGACCTGGAACCAACCCAAATGCCCATCAATGATAGACTGGACAAGGAAAATGTGGCACATCTACACCATGGAATACCATGCAGCCATAAAAAACGACAGGTTTGTGTCCTTTGTAGAGACATGGATTAATCTAGAAACCATCATTCTCAGCAAACTGACACAAGAACAGAAACCAAACACTGCATGTTCTCACTCATAGGTGGGAGATGAATAATGAGAACGCTTGGGCACAGGGAAGGGAACAACACTCACAGGGCTAGGTGGGGGGAGATGAAGGGGAGCGGAGGGAAGGGACAGTTAGTTGCATTTGTTCGGAAGACTTACTGCAGAGTATGAATGAACTATAGAAGGTAGGGATTTTACACTAATCATTCAGGCTTAAATACATCCCAGAGTCAGCACGTATGTGTGTTATATATACCGATTTCAGCCAATGATTCTTTGGGGCTTCAAGGCAGCACTCTGCCACTGCTCAGAAAGAAAGCTTGCTAGGTAGCCTCTTGTTTTAGGTTGAATTGCATCCCCCCAAAGGATGTTGAAGTCCTGTATTCCAGTACCTGTAAAGGTGACTTTATTTGGAAATAGGTCCTTTGCAGACGACCAAGTTAAGATGAGGTCATTAGGGTGGGTCCTAATCCAGTATGACTGTATCCTTATAAAAAGGGGAAATTTGGACACAGAAACAGACACACATAGAGGGAAGATTACGTGAAGATGCAGAGAGAATACCAGCTATAAGCCAAAGGATGCTTGAAACTATCAGAAGCTAGGAGAGAGGCCTGGGACAGAATCTCCCTCACAGCCCTCCGAAGGAACCAACCCTGTTGATCTTGGACTTCTAGCTCCAGAACTGAGAGACAGTACATTTCTGTTGTTTAAGCCCCCTAGTTTGTGCTATTCAATTTGGCCTCCCCAGGAAAGCAATACACCTCCCTCCTTAATTACACTTTCCTCTGCTTCAGGAATTAAAAAACAACGTCAGGCTGTCCTTTACTCATACTTAGTAAGTTCCTGACAGCAAAGTCAGAAATAGGCAGTGTCATAAGGAGATGCTCCATAGCCAGAGAGCTATAATGTAGATAAAATTCTCACTTATACATTCTCTAATGTTACATTTCTTTCATGCTGTTTAATTTTTTTTTCCCTCACTTAAGCTTAAGTCCAGAGAGCATCTGATTGAGGTTGGAGAGTCACCTCTTGGAATGCTGATGTATAATTCATGAAAGAACATGGGTTCTATAAAAGTGTAGGCTAGAGGCATTCCTCCTAGCAAGGAGGAATATTTCATTAAGTGACAGTGTTTAGAATTTTGGGGGCAATGGAGATAATAAAAAGTGGAAGGACTTTTTATCATCTTTATAATTGTTTTAAAAGTCTACAAACAATGCGTCCCCTTGTTGCCTGTAACTGGGGCTTATTACTTATACTGTCCCTTCTTTATAAAACCCTAATTATTGAAAGATAGTTTCCCTGTCATCACAGTTTGCAGCACTCCTGGTTTTATTGTCATTGGTTATTTAAGGTAAATTCAGTTAACAGGTAGATAAAAAGAAGTCTAAATTGAACTTAAGTGATTAGATAAACTGAAAGAATAGTAAACTCCTCTTTAAATTAATAAATAATATTAGTTTACTAAGCAATAAAGTAGATACAAACAACAGCATGATAGTGTTATCACTTATTCATTGCTTTAAAAGTGTGCCAAGCATGTGAGTCATAACTATTTTATGCCTGTTTTATAGTTGCAGGGCCATTAATGGAGGAAGGTGAGGCCACATTCCAAGAGCAACCAGCTCTGCTTTGCCTCAAAGCCCTTCCATTCCTACCTTTCATGTTCTTTGTCTTCCTTTCTGTCTGATGGTTTTAATGTGCTATTTGAAGACTCTGCGGTCTAAGACTATCAATATTTATGGTATTCAAACATCCTTCAGGTTGGTTTTCCTGCCTCAGACTATTAATACATTTACACACTTGTTTAGAGCCCAGCAAATTACAAGTTTAATTAGGAAGGTCTATATCAGCAAAAGAAAAGCAGGCATAAGGAATTGGGGTCATTACAAGCACTGAGGTTGGCTCACAACTCCTGGTACATGTAGTGCAGTATTCCTGAGATGCTTAAAGGACACCTTGAGGGCTGTGGAACTTATTTTTTCATGAGCCCTATTCTCAATGATGGTCTCCAGCAGGAGTTGGCAAACTGCAACTCTTGGGCTAAATCTGCCTGTTAGCTGAAAATAGATTTTACATTTTAAAATGGCACAAAAGAAGAATATTTTATGGCATATGAAAATTTTGTGAAATTTGGACTTTGGTGTCTAATAACCAAGTTTTACTGGACACACCCATTTACATATTATCTATGACTGCTTTTGCACTACAGTAGCTGAATTGAGCCACTGTAACAGAGGCTGTATGGTTCACAAACATTAATATTTACTATCTGGCCCTTTATAGAAAAAGTTAGCCAGCCCCCAATTTACTGGATTAGGTCAATCCCTTGAAGCAACTTTCTAAGAACTACTACTCCTCTTAAGATTCCCACCAATTCATTCAAGATAAAGTATCTCAGTGTACAGATCTGAATGCATTTCGTCTGATTCATTTGTTTATTTTTTCTCTGCAGTGGAATATTTAGGAATGTCAGGCGTTCTTGCCTTAGCCACTGTAGGACTGAATTTAGACTCTTTAACCTTTAGACCGAGGATCGAATTTGTAATTACTAGGTAAGTTTCCTATCGTGCACTTGGATAGATCTCATAGCAGTTTAGTGCATAAGGGATCTCAACTTCATGTACACTAATAAAATTCTTTTTCCATAGCTTTTTTTTTAATCCTTAAAAATTTTATTTTTGCTATCAGTTATATTTGAAAAGAATTTAACGTGCCAACAATTATCAGCATTAATTGACACTCTGGTTATGAATAAATATCAGTGGCTCAAGAGACCATGGTGTTTTTTGTATATAACCTGATAAAAATTTACTTTGAACTGTGAAGATTTAAAAAAATACATTATTTCTTTGTTTCCTTCATCATATACCTAAATAACAGTATATCAATATGGGAAGAGCTGGAAAAGAAGAGTAGCAGAAAGATGTAACATCAACAAAGCTCTCACCTGCCTTTTACTCCTGGTAATAAATGCCACGTGGACATTTCTGGAGAGGGAAAATCATTTGCCTGTCTGTGCATGCAAACAATAAATTAGCCTTTCTCTTAGAGACTATGATAAATTAGAGAATTGGTTAAGAATTATTGGATACCAGATCATTGTCTAATGTAGAAATTTCCACATCAGATGAAAACAAATGTCGAACTGAGAAAAATAAGCCATAATCTTGAGTTTTCCCAGGAAAATTAATTTATTTAATGTATGGACTATGCATTATTATAAAATTATGTTCATCCTACCTTTTTTGTTGTTTATACTGTCCTTTCTTTTACGACATTTCAATGACAGAAGATAGTATTTTCTTGCCTACTTGGCAAAAGAAAAAAAAAAAAGGGCACCTGAAACTATTCCATATTTGTGTGTATGTGAACGAAACTTTACTGTGTTTTTTAAATCCAGAGGCTTGGGAATAACTAGTCATAGAACATCTATTTGGCATAATGCCTGAATTTAGACAGTTTCATGAGTAGTGCTGTCTGTTGACATCATTATAAATTACTTTCTATTCACTCAATTATTTATTTTTTCACCCATTCAACCCAATCCTTTCTTAACATCTGCTGTGGTCTGGATATTGCATCTTAGGTCTGGGGCTACAAAAATAAGTCCCTTCTCAGAGGTGCTTCTTGTTAAGTGGCAGACGTGTTTATATAAGAAAGTAACAATATGTGTGAATAAGCATGTATTTTTCAGGTTCTACTATACGTAATGCATTTTTTAGGTCTTGTGGAGAGATTAAAAAAAACTTTTTTTTTGAGACAGGATCTTGCTTTGCCTCCCAGGCTGAAGGGCAATGGCACTATCAGAGCACACTATGGCCTCTACCTTCAGGGCTCAAGCGATCATCCCACCTCAGCCTCTCAGGTAGCTGGGACTACAGGCCTGCTCCATGATACCTGGCTAGTTTTTTTTGTATTTTTTGTAGAGATGAGGTTTCACCATGTTTCTCAGGCTGGTCTCAAACTCCTGGCTCAAGCAATCTGCCCTCCTCAGCCTCCCAAAGTGTTGGGACTACATGCATGAGCCACCGTGCCCAGCTGAGGTTTTTGAAAAAGTATTTAACTCAGTCAGTTATTCCATGACTTCTGAATTTTTTGAAAACTATGCACTAGGGTTTGAGGTCCCCCTACTCTTTCCCTGTAGGGGTTTGGAATCAATTGAATCAAGAGATAGAAGTCACTTGGAGAACCAAACTATTTCCTTAATTGGGGTAATGCTGTATGTATCAAAGAACATGGTTTATATCTGTAGCTAAAATGAAGCTTCCTTGTGCTTCTTTCTGAGCGTAAATTTTGAGATCCACCTGTAAGGAGGCTGGTTTGTGGGGCAGACACACTTACCCACTCAGCTGAAAGAGAAAGACCCGAGAGGGAATCTAGAGGAGGCAGGTCTTGAGATCTGCTTGTGGAAATCACACTTGGCCCTGACCCAGGTGTGCTATGACGTGCACCTATACAGAACAGAATGTGTACTCTACTGAGGCCTCAGTCCCATGTCCTAACCCATGTGCTCTGGTCTACTCAGTAAGAATCTCTGCGGATGGTTCTGTCAAGCTTTAGAATTCAATCTGGGTGATTCTAATGCTTTCTTCTGCTTAAAAACTACAGTAGTGCAGAGAGTCGGCACTGTAGGAGTTCAGAGCAGGACCGCCACCACCTAGGGTGCTTAAGAGGCTTTCATAGACAACGTGGGGCTACAGTTAGCCTTACAAGACTTTTAGGAATTCAGGAGACAGGAAAGCAGACAGGATAGACTTTCAAAGTAAATAGAAGAGCACATGTGAGTCACAGAGGGAGGGGTTGTGCAGAGAGCATTGGGATGATCCGGTTAGCTATTGCAAAGTCAAAGTTACTGAGATGTACCTCCTAGTAGCAACACAACTCTGGGTTTAGCAGTAACAGCCCCAACAGTTGATATGCTGCCAGAAAAACCCAGAGAAACTGATAAATCATCTGCTGGGGGAGGTCCTCAGTTTTCTGCCTTGCTGTTATTATTCTACTGTGAGAAGCAGCCCACGGTATTGGTGTGATGAGGGTAATGAAAAATATGGAACTGGGTGTTTTTAGATCCAACAAAATTCTTTTAAATGTTGACTGTAACAGAGGTGAAGGCAAGGGCCTCTGCTAAGACAGTGAAAGGTATAAGATACATGCTTTTATGTGAAAAAAAATTTTTATTTAAGATGCATTGCTTAAAATGTCATTTCCTTTTCATTCATCCTAGGTTCTTAAGAATGTTTTCATCTGTATATGAACATTTAATATATGCTTTCTCTGGCATTGTGATTGGATGTGGAGAAAGCAACCATTATGACTTTCACACCATAATTTTCATACTCATCTTATTTGCAACAGTGAATTTAGTAAGGTAAGAATAATATTTTAAAGTTTGTTTACTAAGCTTAGATTCTCAAGCTCAGAATTAGAATTAGGAAGCATTGGCATATAGCAAAAAGGGCTCTGAACATGGAGCCAGGAAACCTGCCTTGTTGTCAAGGCCTTGACAATAGCTTGCTGTGCAACTTGGGATAAGTGTGTTTATTTTTCAAGGTTTTATCCATAAAATGAGAGGGATTGGCATCACCTGTAAGCTAGACAGAAATGCAAATTCATGGGCCCATTTCAACCTACTGAATTGAATCTCTAAGTATGAGAGCCAGGAAATAGTTTTAACATGCTCTGCCATGAGAGCTCATATGTAAGCTGAGATTGGTCATAAAGAAAGAAACATGGCTTTAGCACACTGTTTGACTCAGGTATACATCCATTATCTAATTTCATCTTCATAACAACACTAGAAGATAAGAATTATCATCTCCAATTATTTATCTCTGTTATTTTCTACATTTTGAAGAAATCGGCCCCCAGAAAAGCAAAGGACCTTGTCCAAGGTCAAATGGCTAGTGAGTGGCAGAGATCTTGCTGAACTGATGGTTCCATGCACTAGAGGAAAGGCTTTAATCAAGAGCATTATCCTTAAGTTGGCCCTCGAAGTGTGGGTGGGTTTTCTTGTAAGACTTTAGAAAAACATTTCAGAGAGTATGAGCCAAGATAAAGAAATGGGAATACACGAACATAATAAGCGTTGCTGATTGAATATTTTGTATGGATACATGTGTATCGTATATAGTTATAATTATGTATTGATTATGTATTGAGTGCTGACCACATGCAAAGCATCATTCTAAGCCCTGAGTATTGCTGCATTTAATTGAATTACCACAATAATCCTTTGAGGCAAGTACAATTGTTATGATCATCTTCATTTTACAGATGAAGGAGCTGAGGTACAGAGAGATTAAATAGCTTGCGAATGTAGTTATGCAGTTAGTAAAAGGCAAGCCTAAATTTAACACAGGTAGGCTGACTTCAGAGTTTTTTGCTATTCTGCCTCCCTGTTTTTGATATCAGGAAATGACATAAGTTGGTTCTATTTTGGTTGGACTCTGATATTTTAGGGAAAGGTTATTTAGTAAGGCTGAAAAGGTTGGTAAGAGTCACGTTGCAAAAGGCTTGAATGCAAGGCAGAGGAGTTTGCCCAAATTAATTATATACATTATAGATGGTAATTGTAGATTTTCTGTTTCTCAATGACAGGAATTCTCTAAATTGACTTGTACAATTTATAGCTCACCAACTGATGCACAATATACTTTTTGAGGCTAAGAACACATCTGATTTTACTTTTGTGGAAATTTCATTTGTTCTAAATCATTTGAAGGACAGTACTGATATTCTCTCAGTGCTGGTCCCTTAATGATAGATTTTAAATTTTGGCACAGGTTACTTTTAAAATGTAATCTGGAGAGCAAGAAGGCGCAAATTAAAATTATTTGTGTGACATTTAGCATATGGATTCTTGTGGGAGCTCAGTAAACATTTGGTTGGGTTAAGTTTATTAATGTTTATTAAAGTTTAATTAATTAAGTTTATTAAAATCTTACATTTGGGTCATGATCTGCACATGCCCCCATTATAATTTTTGAATCCAGTCATGTATGGCTTTTCAGGGAGTAGATGAGCTTGTCAGCATTCTTAGAAGAGGTTTCCCTGTGAGAATTTACTACCCAAATCCAAACAATATACAGTAGTGTTGATGATAATTCCTTATATTTGTTTAAAACTTTCAGCATTATTTTTTAAGACTTGAGTATTACGTGCAAAATTTAAATAGTAGATTTGATTAGTCCCAGAAAATTGGAAGGATTTAACAATAAATTGCATTGTTTTCTCTTTCCTGAAAAAATATATATTAAATTTAGTATTTAGTACATGCTTTCAACCATGAATAACATTAATAAACAAGGTGTGATTTATTTTTAATGTTTCTCTCTCCACAGGTTGCTCACTATTTTGTTAGTGAGCCTTATTTTGATGCGTTCAAATTATGAATATAATTGGCGATGGGGAGTTGTTATGGCATGGTCTGGAATTAAAGGAGTTTTTAGTTTACTCCTTGCTCCTGATATTTATAATCTCACTGAAAAAAAAGTAGAAGTACCAGAAATGGTAGGAAAGATCATGTCTCATGATTATTCATATTTATAATTTTTACTTATTTTTTACGTCAGAGAACCCAGTAATAAAGTTAACCAGTTTTGAATTAGATTTTAAGTAGAAATGCATTCTTTTAAGTAGAAAGGAACAGAGCAGAACCTTATTTATGCTGAGAATTTGAAAGGGACCAGTAATTATGGAGTAGTTATGGATATGGTATTAGATGAACTTGGGCTCTGGTCTGAAACTCTGCCATTCACACGATAGATGATCTCGAAGAAGTTCCCCAGCCTTGCTGAGCCTCAACTTTCAGTTGAGGATTGAGATGATGCCCAGTAGAATACCTGACACTTAATAAATGCTCAGTAAATGTTATTGAACACACAAATGCTATTTTCTTTTTCTTTCTTTTCTTTTTTTTTTTTTTTTTTTTTTTTTACTGCCTTCAATAAAGATTGTCATACATTTTAAT
>NW_016107377.1:3361069-3370405 GCF_001604975.1 Cebus imitator
CCAGGCTGGAGTGCAGTGGTGCAATCTTGGCTCACTGCAATCTCTGCTTCCTGGGTTCAAGCAATTCTCATGCTTCAGCCTCCCAAGTAGCTGGGATTACAGGTGTGCACCACCACACCTGGCTGATTTTTTTTGTTGTTGTTGTATTTTTAGCAGAGACAAGATTTCACCATGTTGGCGAGGCTGGTCTTGAACTCCTGGCCTCAGGTGATCTGCCCACCTAGGCCTCCACTCAAAGTGCTGGGATTATAGGCATGAGCCACCATGCCCAGGTACAAATGCTATTTTTCAATGGCTGCCAGAAAGCACAAAAAAACAATACTTTTGTCAAAAACATCTACTCCTTATAGTTCTTAGAACAAAAACTGAAAGGTTTTGGAACAAAAACTGAAACTAGTTAAGCATACCATGATAAGAAAGATTTTATACATTTTTAAATTAAGGATCTAGTTATATTTATGTCTTTAGGGCTAATTAAAAAAAATTTATTTCTTGAAAAATTCTAGGCAAAGACTCCATTATCTGTAGCCAAAAAAGTAAATAAAAAAAAACTTGGTTTCCTTTCCACTCTTTCTGAAAGCCTTTCCCCATGGGTTAGCTGGTGGATTTCTGGGCAGTCTGGTGGTGGTTGTATCCTACAGTCCCCGCAAATCCAAAGAGCCCAGTGCATCTGCTGGCAGTGCACCTTGTCATCTGTAATAGCACTGTAAGCTAGATAGAGAAGTTTCCAGAAGCTGCTACAAATCTCCAGGATCAGCCCCTCATTACCTCCAGTCAGATAAATCCCAAATCTTGTTTTTGGGAGGGGGAAAACCACTTGAATAATATGAGCTCAAGAACGCTGACTTACTTACCTACCAAGAAATCTGGAGGTAGATGTATGGAGTTTGTCTATATTGTCTAATTTCCAGCCCAGAATTTCTCCTTTTTACTATTTTGCTGCTGTCCTGAAGGCCCAAGGAGTACAGTATTTATTTAATATCTTCTTTTTGGGAGCTACTATTGACCTTTCCATATTGCATGTGGAGAAATCGAAGAGAGGAGTCTTCTGTATGTAGCATGAGAGAGAAAGACCTCAGGTGCCCTAACTCCCAAAACAGGAAGTGCTGTTTTTGATGGGGTATCATATTCATATTCCTCACCACATTTTTTTCTGAGGATTTATATCTGTGGGCCTTCTCTGAGCATTAATTTTGAGTTCAAATAACCGGTGGTTTTGCAAAGACTTTGGTTCTTTCCGTGCTTCAAAAGAAAAGTGAAATAATCAACATTACCACTCCTTCGATTTTCTTTTATGCAAGGAATTGGCCTAGAACCAAGTCAATGAGAAGTTAACTAGCACCTGGGCATCATTTTACAGCGTTTCTTAATTCCGTCTGATGTTAGGAATCCCATTGCTTCCACCCTAGACCTACAGAATCACAACCCACAGAGGGAGTCAGTACGTCTAACAAGCACTTCAGGTGATTGTTGTTATTAGTCAAGCATGAGAGACACTGGAGGAGAAATTACTATGAACTCTTCTTTTCAGTGATGGACGCTGTGGCTCAGAGGGGTTAAATTAACTGGCCCCCAATCACATGGCTAAGAAATGTCAATGTCACGGCCTACAAATGTGGTTACCTTTCTGCTTCTGCACAGCACCTCTCCAGACCCCACCACAGCTCCTGCCTTCTCCTTCAGAGCCTCTGGTACAGCCGTAGTAAATGCTGGTGGCAGGCACATACCCCTCTGCTGCCCATGGTCACCACCCCGCCTGCGGTTGCTGGGCTTTCTCCCCACCCTGCAGGTTCCACAGCCACATCTGGGATGGCTACCACTTTGACTGCTGCCAGGAGTGGCAACTGTGGAGAGCTCCCCGCACAGTGGCCTTAGCATATAATCTCCAGTCTATTGTTTTCCTCATTGCAATTGGAAATTAATGTCTGCTCCAGTGTAGTATGTTCAGACAATGTTCACAAAACACCCTGTTTACCTTAACTGACTTATCAGGGACAGGGTTTTAAAATGTGGATTAAGATATTCATAGAATTTTGTTGGTGGCTAAACAATGATTGCTTTTGGAGTACTTAATATTTTGCTTCTAACTATGTATGTGCTTTGTTTTTAGTTTATACTCTATATACAAGTAATATCGTTATTGACGATGGGAATAAATTCATACATGATGACTCAGTCAGCCAAGAAGTTAGGTAAAGTATATGTCTCATTCATGAATTAACTGAGGAGAAAAACACAAACAGGTTATTGTTGGCTGTCATAGGGACATTTCTTATGAAGCTCAAGAAATTGGTTTAGAAATTATTCATTTTTCATTATTCATATTCCAAGTAACAGATGCTGTATTACTTGGGATATTGGTTCATCCAGTTTAACAAAAGCCAAATGAACAAAGGCTTAAACAAGACAGCAGGGTTTTTCTTTGCCTTCACCAAAAAGTCTAGAAGTGTGAGATAGTTCTGCTCTATAAGATTGCATAGAGATCCAAGTTCCTTTCCTTTGATTGCTCTTCCATGCCCTAAGGAGCTGCTCTTGAAACGTGCTCACTACCACCATGTCTACAATCCAACCAACTAGAAAGGGGAAATGGTGGGGGACGGGTGTGTGGCAATGGAGGGTAAGCAGCCTCTTTCTAATATATCATTATCACTCACATTCCATTGGCCAGAACTTAGTCATATGGGCACTATGGGCAAGGCAAGCTGGGAAATATCTTTTCTGGTTGACAATATGATCAGTCAAAACTTAGAGATTCTATTGGTGGAAGGAAGAAGATAATGGATATTGGGAGGCTCTGCCACAGTTGGTTATTTCTAAAAGGAATCTCAGGTTGTTTACAATAAAATGCATAAATATAATAAAATAACAAATAGACACATTCAGTAGAGAAATCCAGGAGAGAGGGGAAAACTGGGGTGAGATTAGGCAAAGTCTTATAGTAGAGCGTTAGTATAGTTGAATATGCCGTGGCTTGATCCTCAGCTCTGCTGCTACAGAGACCAGATTTTTTCCAGGAATTTAAAATTAATCAGACTATTGGAGATTTACATATCAGGCATAATTTGGAGATATTGCAGGTTCAATTCTGAACCATATGAGAAAGCAAATAATGCAATAAATATCACAATAAAGCAAGTCTATAAATTATATGATTTCCCAGTGCATATAAAAGTTGTGTTTACACTATGCTCTAGTCTATTATAATGCAAAAGCACAGTGTCTAAGACAACTATTTATATACCTTAATGAAAAAATGCTTTTTTGCGGAAAAATGCTAATGATCATCTGAGCCTTCAGCACGTCATAATCTTTTTGCTGGTGCAGGGTTGACAGCTGCTGACTAATCAGGGTGGTGGCTGCTGAAGACTGGGTGGCTGTGGCAGTTTCTTTAAGACAACAATGAAGTTTGGCACATTGACTCTTCCTTCTGTGAAAGATTTCTCTGTAGCATGTGGTGCTGATTGATAGCATTTTACATAGAGTAGAACTTCTTTCAAAATTGGAGTCAATCCTCTCAAAACCTGTTGTCGCTGCTTAAGGAACTAAATTTATAAAATATTCTAAATCCTTTGCTGTCATTTCAGCATGTTCACAGCATCTTCACCAGGAGTAGATGCCATACCAAAAAAGCACTTTGCTTACTCGTCCATAAGAAGCAACTCTTCATCCATGCAAGTTTTATTCTGAGATTGCAGCAATTCATTCACATCTTCAGGCTCCACTTCTAATTCTAGTTCCCTTCCTATTTCCACCACATCTGCATTTACCTCCTCCACTGAGGTCTTGAACCCCTCAAAGTCATCTGCGAATGTTAAAATCAGCTTCTTCCTGACTCCTATTAATGTTGATATTTTGACCTCCTGCTATGAATTATGAGTGCTCTTAATGGGACTTTGAATACTGACTTCTTTCCATGAGGTTTTCTACTGAGTTTCCTCAGATCCATCAGAGAAGACACTATCTATGACAGCTATAGCCTTACACAATGTTTGTATATATGTATGTATGTATGTATTTATTTATTTTTAAACCTGTGAAATGCTATGTATTTGCTGAGGAGTGATTTACTTCCAATTATGTGGTCACTTTTAGAGTAGGTGTGATGTGGTACTGAGAAGAATGTATGTTTTGTGGATTTGGGATGGAGAGTTCTGTAATATTTATTAAGTTTACTTGTTCCGGATCTGAGTTCAAGTCCTGGATATCCTTGTTAATTTTCTGTCTCGTTGATCTGTCTAATATTGACAATGAGGTGTTAAAGTCTCCCACTATTATTGTGTGGGAGTCTAAGTCTCTTTGTAAATCATTAAGAACTTGCCTTATGTATCTGGGTGCTGCTGTATTGGGTGCATATATATTTAGGATCGTTAGCTCTTCTTGTTGCATTGATCCTTTTACCATTATATAATATCCTTCTTTGTCTCTTTTGATCTTTGTTGCTTTAAAGTCTATTTTATCAGAGACAAGAATTGCAACTCGTGCTTTTTTTTTTGCTCTCCATTTGGTTGGAAAATCTTCCTCCATCTCTTTGTTTTGAGCCTTTGTGTATCCTTGCATGTGAGATGGGTCTGGATGCAGCATACCGATGGGTTTTGGCTTTTTATCCAATTTGCCTGTCTGTGTCTTTTAATTGGGGCATTTAGTCCATTTAAATTTAGGATTAATATTGATATGTGTGAGTTTAATACTGCCATTTAATGCTAGCTTGCTGTTTTGCCCATTAGTTGATGCAGATTCTTCATTATGTTGATGCTGTTTACCTTTTGGTATGTTTTTGGAATGGCTGATACTGGTTGTTCCTTTCTATGTGTAGTGCGTCTTTCAGAAGCTCTTGTAAAGCAGGCCTGGTGGTGATGAAATCTCTGAGCACTTGCTTGTGCACAAAAAATTTTATTTTTCCAAAATGTATTTATTAAATAATAAGACTTGAAAGTCAAAATGAGTCCTTGATACTTGGGCTGCAGAATGGACATTGTGTTAGCAGGCAGGGAAACAACATTCATCTCCTTGTCCATCTCCATCAGAGCTCTGTGTGACTAAGTGTATTGTGAATGAACAGTAATATTTTGAAAGGAATCTTTTTTTTTTTTTTTTTCTGAGCAGTAGATATCAATAGTGAGCTTAAACTATTTAGCAAACCATGCTGTAAAGAGATGTGCTGTCATCCAGGCTTTGTTTTTCCATTTGCAGAGCTCAGACAGAATACATTTAATTTATTCTAGGATTTTTAGAATGGTAAGTAAATATTGGCTTCAACTTAAAGTCATCAGCTGTATTAGCCCCTAACAAGAGTTAGTCTGTCCTTTGAAGCTTTGAAGCTAGGCATTGGCTTTTAGTAATGAAAGTCATCCATAGCATCCTCTTCCAATATAACCAAGCTTCAGATTTCTTTAACTCACTGTGGAATAAGGATTATATAGCAAGTACTTTATCTTTCCAGAGTCAGTATTCATCCTCTCTAGAAATATTGTGTGGTACACATTTAACAGGTACTTAATGGATTTTAGTTTTATTAGTCAGAATTTCAAACCAACTCCTTCCACCTGGTCTAATGCTTTTAAGCAGTCCCTCCTCATACTCTTCCAGGATCATCTTAAACACTGGGAGTACATTCAGATGGGCTGGTGCCACCAAGTGGCCCATATGCCTTCATGCTTCCCCTGAGAAACTGGAAAGCAGCTGTTGCCCATCATATGGGTGGGATCTAGTTGGACAAATGAATACATTTTCTCCTTGTGTGGTCTTTGCCATGGGAATTTTAAATCCAAAGCAGCAGTTGGTCAGATGCATCTTTGCTCTCTCTGGGTTATAGTGAACTGATCCTGATGCTTGAGAGGGATATCCCTACAGACCTTTCTGAATCCCCAAATTTCAAATCACTCCATTGTACACAGTGTCCCATAGAGAGTGAGCTAAAGTTAAACTGAAACACTTAGGAGCCATTTAACCCTTGAAGACACATTTCACATGCAATTATGAGGCGAGAACAGCTTTATTAAGATGGAATTGTGTGTAAGTAGGCTAAGCTCATTTACTAGTTAATTTTTTCTCTTTGGTGAGTCTTATAGCTCATACCTCAAGAAAATACAAAATGCTACAAATTTTGAACATATTGATTCACTGGCCAGAAAACAGAGATGTTAAATTTGAGGGATCTCTATTGCATTGGCTTTTAAATGTTGCTATGTACAGTATAAGAAACAATTGGAGAACCTGTTAAAATGCAAATTTTCAGGCCAATCTGATTCTGTAGCTGTGGGGTGGAATAAGGAATCTGCATAGTTTGATAGGCAGCCCTTCCACTGTATCTGTTCCACTTTGAGAGCTACATATGGGTTGTGTTGAAGTAGTCAGTCATGTCTTTTGCTGTAGGGAAAGCAAGGAAACCAATAAACATTTTTTAGCAGTTGAGTCAGATAAAGTTGAGCTATATAGCCGAAAAGAAACAAATAGTTGGACCATTTTCTAGAAAGTTTTGTAGGAAAAATTGTTCTTGCTATAACCACTTTGGTTTGCAGGCAATCTCAAGATAACACTACAGAATCATGCAACATTTTTTTGCTTTCCATTGCCTTCTCTGTACTCTATTAAGCTCTTGCTTTCTTCTTTCTCACAGGTTTGTGTGTTCTTTCCCTCCCAAGACAATTGGCTTTGCAAAATGCCGCTCAGCACATCCAGGAGATAATACGGAACACAATAACTTTATTTAAAACAGAAAAAATTTTGACAAATGTTAATTGGACCATAGTAGAAGATAAAACGACGATTGAATACATTCCTGTGAGTTGATACCTGGCAAAAAGCAGTCTTCTTTTCCTTCCCTGGGCCTACCTCGCTTGCTTTAGTCTATTGTTAAAGACCTGATTCTGCTAATTAAATTGGGGAGATAGTTACTAGCTTTGCTATTTTGGAGAAATGACTTTGAATTCTGTCTCTAAAGACAAGGTCTTGGTTATCCAGCTTTATTTGCCAAATACCAGGAGAATGAATGGTTTTGTTTGTTTGTTTGTTTGTTTGTTTTTGAGACGGAGTTTCGCTCTTGTTACCAGGCTGGAGTGCAATGGCATGATCTTGGCTCACCGCAACCTCCGCCTGCTGGGTTCAGGCAATTCTCCTGCCTCAGCCTCCTGAGTAGCTGGGACTACAGGCACGCGCCACCATGCCCAGCTAATGTTTTGTATTTTTAGTAGAGACGGGGTTTCACCATGTTGACCAGGATGGTCTCGATCTCTTGACCTCGTGATCCACCCGCCTCGGCCTCCCAAAGTGCTGGGATTACAGGCTTGAGCCACCACGCCCGGCAAGAGAATGAATGTTTTTGCAATATGGCTGGTTGAGTATGAATCAATGGCCTCTGCCAAGATGATGTTTTCAATGGCTTAAGATAAGAATTCTCTCCTGGTAGAAGTGTTATAAAAAGCAGAAAACACAGGCTGATTTAGAGAGTAGTCAAGCATGTAGATAGGTTTAGAGATGAATTTGAGATATAAGTCTCCCCAAATGAATATTTACTTCAGCACAATTGAAGGCAACACTTCTTATGTGAAAAAACATTACCCAAGTTATACATAGCTCTTCATTCTAGCAATTCTCCTTTGAATTATTGGAATCTTTGTTAAATGTAGCATTTGCCAGCTCTTAATCATTTTTACTTATTTTTAACTTTATCTCTTTATGTTTTAAAATGTCGTCTGATACGGTTCAGTTTTCCCATGTTTCACCTAAGGAAATGAAGAAGGAATCCCCAACAGATGAAGTTTTAATAGAAGAAGCCAGATTGCATGTTGCTGTAATACAAATGGTTGGTGCTGTCCACATAATGTTTTGAAATTTCTTTTCTTGCAATGTCTTTAATCCTTGCATATGGTTTTCAGATGACTTGAAAACTTTTCTTCACCTTCTGAAAGTCTATTGATTGTTAAAATTAATGTGTGACTTTTTAAAGTTAAGAAAAAAAATCTCCTTCCTGAGGCTTTCAGTCACAAACCTTATTATCCTGTTTCTATGTCTGGCAAATTTTAGCAGTCACTTTTGAGGGCTCTTAGAATAATGTTTGGTGCTATTTACATACTGATTAGACATTTTCAAATATTTAAAATTGCTTTTACAAATTTAACATATCTGAGTTCCTTTTATACAAAATTTTCTCAAGTGCTTATTTAACTATTAGAGATGTAATAAACTAAAATAAATCTGATGAATCAAAAATTCTCTTGAAATGTTATAATACTAATATTTAAATGTTCTAATATAAACATAGGAAGATTACCTGGTAAAATCAAGCTTAAACCAGCTTATCAAATTGTACATTGTAAACTGGAATTATGATCTAATAGAACACATTTTATTCAATATAAAATGTATATAAAATACTAATTATGCCCAGAATTTTTGTCTATTTTTGAAACTTATTGTCAATATTAAGAATTCCTAACATATGCAGAAGCAGATAGACTTGTGTAATAAAGCCTCATGCACCCATCACCCAACCTTAAAAAACATCCACACATGACCAATACCTGCTGCATCCTAACCCACATCTTATTTATTAGTTTGAAAAAAATCATACATGGCATATCATTTCACCTGTAAATATTTTAGTATCTATCTCTAAATTTTAAAGTATTTTTAAAAACATAATAAATTACTAATATTATACTTAAAATGAATAATTCCTTAATAATATCAAATATTGAGTCAGTGTAAGATTTCCAGTTGTCTCAGAAATGTGATACATATTTATTTTTACAGTTTATAGTTTGAAATTGAACTCTGATAAAGCCCACACATTGCAATGAACTGATATGCCCTTCAAATCTCTATTAACATATAAATTCCTTCTTTTCTCTCTCATTTTTTTCTGTTGAAGATCATATTTCCCTTTCCTTTCCTTTCCCGGCCATTGCCCCTTACATTTGGAAAGGGAGCTTCAGAATTTGCATAGCCTTTATCAAAGCTGTTACTGGTGAATCATTTTTCTATCTTCTGAAAAAGGAGCTAATGAATGAATAAGAATCATATTGAGATATAAGTGGCATGAATTCCCTCCTTTCCTGAAATGACTATTATCCCTTAAATTTTAAGACTTGAGAAAATATGTTAAATGCAGTAGCAGTTGGAGTCAACATTTTTAAACAATGGATAGGCAAAGTACATGGTCAGTATGTGAAGAAATTTAGGCAGCAGTTCCAGGAGGTAACACTGGGAAATGCTGGCTTAAATAAAGTTAAATGAGTTTCTTTTGGAACTTCTTGTAGAACTTCTCAGAGTTTTTAATATGCTGATGTACATTGAGATTCTTCAAGAGGGACTATTTTTTTTTTTTTTTTTTTTTTT
>NW_016107377.1:3370540-3379086 GCF_001604975.1 Cebus imitator
GGTTTCACTATGTTGACCAGGATGGTCTCGATCTCTTGACCTCGTGATCCACCCGCCTCGGCCTCCCAAAGTGCTGGGATTACAGGCTTGAGCCACCGCGCCCGGCCAAGAGGGACTATTGAATGCAACATTTCCTTACCCTTTCCCCTTCCCTGCATAGTTTTTCTGAATTTAATGTCAGTATTATGTAGAAGCTGTAATTTTTCTGCTATTTTAGGGGGAGGATTGACATAACCATACAGCCTATCTTTTTATTTTGATAGTTCTTTGTGGGGCTGAAATGATTACTTAGAATTAATACTTTGCACACACTATTCTGCTATAGTAAGATGATGCTACTGATGCTATTTATATTACTAAAGCAAACTCTTTGAGTTGTATATATATATATTTTTTTAATTAATTAATTAATTTATTTATTTTTTTTTTTGAGATGGAGTTTTGCTCTTGTTACCCAGGCTGGAGTGCAATGGCACAATCTTGGCTCACCATGTCTTCTGCCTCCTGGGTTCAAGTGATCCATAGTGCTTGATTCACACAGTATAGTATAACACTGACTAGAAGGAGAATCAATGATCATGAACAGAGTTAAAAAATGCTTTTCAACCAATATGACTTTATCATTAATCTTTTTTCTTTTTTTTTTTTGAGACAGAGTCTCTGTCTTTCAGGCTAGAGTGCAGTGGCATGATCTTGGCTCACTGCAACCTCCGCCCGCTGGGTTCAAGCGATTCTCCTGCCTCAGCCTCCCGAGTAGCTGGGATTACAGGCATGCACCACCATGCCTGGCTAATTTTGTATTTTTAGTAGAGACAGGGTTTCACCAGGTTGCCCAGGCTGGGCTTGAACTCCTGGACTCAAGCAATCCACCTGTCTCAGCCTCCCAAAGTGAGCCACCATGCCTGGCTGAGTGGTATACATTTTGATTTTCAAGAAAGCTAAGACTCTTTTTATCTCTCATAACATTCAGGACTGTACTTTATAAAAATGAGTATTCAGTAAACATTTGCATTTAATGAAATTTATTTCCTACTATATAATTTTTTGTAATAGCATATTTTGATATATTGAGTTCAATAATAATAGTGAGACTATGTAAGGGTTAAGAAGAATACATTCATGTTTTGATCTTTTGTAATCTTCATTTAAAATTGTATGTTTAGAGTAGCTTTGAGCAACAGCATAACGATGGAATTCTTGAAATAGAGGCAGCCCAGATATTAATTGGTGCAGCAAAAAGCTATTGCCTCATCCAAGGAAAGTAAGTGTAACACTTCTTTAACTGATATTTCCAAAATCAAATGGTTATATGATGAAGAATGAATAAACTGAGAATTAAATGTCCAGATGGATCAATCCATTATTTCACATATCTATATCTAGCCATCTTCTGTCTGTCCATCTGTCTCGTCCTTCCATACATCTATTCATCTACTTTTAATTTCATTTGTTTACATTTCTTCCCCTAAAGTTTTATAACCTTGGTGACATTAGGGGATTCTGGAGAAAGATTGAACTGTCATGTAATTAGATAAAACACCAGGGAATCCATGAAAAGGAACCTATATAGCTTAAATTACTATTATAATTATTTTGCCTTTATATTATCTTCACTTTAAATTACCAGACAGGTGAGGTACAGAAGCCTGGAGGCTGCCATTAGACTGCTCCCTGGGGTGGAGCAAGCTCTGGAAGAATTGGCCCAACTGCTGATGCTGACAAGTACAATTAAGTCTGGCGGGAAAAGCTCAGTATCTTAGAGATACATTGATATCTTGTTATAGTCCTGGAAAACATTAGATAATAGATGATCCAACACAAAACTGTGGGGCAATAATGATAGGAGATCCTGGCTGGGTGATACATACATTTCAGCGGCCAGGTAATCTATTTGGAAGATCTATTATCAGTCCCAGGAATAAAGTTTGGGAAGGGTAGAGCCTTCAGGGCCTTGGAGAGGGTTGTGCTGGAGCAGCATGACAAAGGAAAGCTTGATTCCAAACTCCAAAGAATTGGTCTAGAGAAGCTTTACTTATGTGTGATCTCTGGTCAGGAACAGAGGCAGCAGGAGTCTCATACTAAAAATGCTCCTGTACCATGACCATGGGGTGGATAGGTGGATGGACTCAGAGGCTTGTGACTGAGCATATTTGGTGGGTCCATGTTAAATTTATACTTAGTACACCTCCCTCTTTTATATTAACCCAAAGTATAATACTTGCTTTTTATTTTAACACAAATGTATATTTTTCTCTGTTAGATTCATGAGTATTTACGATGTTTCATCTTATGTAAGTGCTAGAAGTTGGCTTATAAAGTTTAAAAACGTTTTAACTTTCTTGGACTATCCTAAAGAAAAGATACTTTTTATTCCACCTGAGTAAGTATTGTGAACCTTTAATAGAAACATACTTGAAAATACTACCATTTCTACATTGTCAGAACAGCTTATCTCAATTTTCCTTATTTAAAAAAAAAACTATATTATGGTTGATTTTCACTGATTGCGTGGTGCTTGCTTCTCTTCCTCCATTCTGTTTCAGCAACTTCATTGACATCTCTATTAGAGAGTAGTCAGGAAGGAAAAAAGGATGGTCATATTTGAATACTGCAAGTTTTAATTGCTGTGTCTGAAGGTTATAGTGTGTTGTCGGCTGCTTAATATTCTCCTGGGTATAACATAGAGCAAGGGTGAGAAATATCTAACTGGTGACTAGATCTAGCTCTGTTTAATTTCACCTGTGCTATCACGTGATTCTGTTGATCTATAATTAGGAAAAACACAACATGGCCTGCATAATACCTGTAAACAATTTTCCAAAATATCACGATATACAGATTTTACTTAACTGGGGTGGATTTTTTACTTTGTTATATAAATTGTGAGCTTACATACTTTTTAGAGTGCAGAGACATAACTTTTCTACCAATAGAAGATGTCAAAACAAGATCATACCAAGAGCATTAATGCTGCTAAATTTTACATGAGGATTAACCTTTTATAACAAATTCTAATTTGTTATAAAATTTTTTTTAACTTTTTTCTATTTAATAAGTTTAAAGAGATACAAAAAATCAAAACTGTAGAATCTTCACATATATCCAAAGAATCTCTTTTTGTCATGCTCTACATTAGGCGAATTGAAAAGTTTTAAGAAGTATGTGATATAGTAATTATTTAATAAGACTATTTCTCACTCGATTTTAAACAATCCAATGTATAATTCATTTTCTTCCAAATTTATTTGTTTCTTGCTTTTATTTATGAACCTTTGCATTGTTTCCAAGACACTGTAGCCTTGATTTTTAAAAATGCTTCCCCCATCCCTGATATGGATTTTTAAAAATGATATTTTTTATTTTTTTCCATTATAATGTTTATGTACAGGAAATATGCTTTTGATTTTTATTATTATTTTATATTATCTGTAGTCTTCAAATTATTTTTAATGATTTGTTTAAACAAATGTTGAACTTCAGCTGCTAATTATACTTTTAAGTGATCTAACATTTTATTTGGTCTCTTTTCAGGAGTAATATATTTCTGACTTCTGTATTTCACATAGTATTTTCTGAAGAATTTGAATATGCAGGACACATTATACATCTGATATATATTTATCCTCTGATAATACAACTGTGGCCAATGGCAAGAGAGTTAAATGGGTCAGCACTGATAGCGATAAACTACTATTTTATATTTTTGTATGTATTAGAATCAACATTGAAGGTACTGTTTAAAATAGAAATATAATCTATAAAAAGAGCAATTCAGGTATTTTGAATCTATTTTTGTCATATTATTGAAGTAACTTGATCCAAGAGCCATTTGCTATGATAATTAATGAGATTCTGGAAATTTAGTAACCTTTTTGAATTTTCCAAGTTTTATAGTGAAATTAGTATAAAAGTCATGGTATTGGACATCAGCTAAGTATCATAAAAGTAGAGAGATTCTCCACTTGAATCCGGGAGGTGGAGGTTGCAATGGGTCTTAAAAAAAAAAAAATAGTACAAATTACAACTTTACAGTGTGACGTAAGATTTGGTATCTATATTTATCACAGTTTTTCACCATCTTTTGGTTTAGTTTATATTGGCTTCAGAAAATGGAAGTTTTAATTAGAATAGGCATCTCCACCATTTTTAAAATGGCTTTTTATGTTACCTCTCTTCTTGCCAATTTTGTTCATTTTTATTTGTAGCAAACATATCAATGAATTTTAGTATAGGTTCATATCTATATTGTATTTAAATCAACTATGGGTTTATATAAATGCCAAATTTAGAACAATAGATTTAGATCATCAGTGAATACAAGTATTTTTTTTTAACGTGAAACATATTTTATTATAGAAAAAAGATTAATGAGGCCAGGCACAGTGTCTCATACCTGTAATCCCAAAACTTTGGGAGGCCGAGGTGGTGAAACCCTTTCTCTACTAAAAATATTTTAAAAATTGCTGGGCGTGGTGGCAGGCGCCTGTAGTCCCAGCTACTCGGGAGGCTGAGGCAGGAGAATTGCTTGAACCCAAGAGGCGGAGGTTACAGTGAGCCACGATTGCGCCACTGCACTCCAGCCTGGGTGACAGAGCAAGACTCTGTCTCAAAAAAAAAAAAAAGAAAAAGAAAAAAGATTAATAATAAAGTCATATTGGTTGAAAAATATATTTTAACTCTGTTCATGATCATTGATTCTCCTTCTATTCTGTGGTATACTGTGTGAATCAAGCACTATGTCATAAAGAGCATTTCCCTGTTAATAATTACAAACTGAAGTGATAGAGGCATGTCAGAATTGAGAAAACACTTCGAAGCAAAAGCAATGTGATGTACTCTATTTTATTATGTTTGTATGTAAATACTATCATAAATTGTTCAGAGTGAAAACATTTGACAAACTCTAACGCTACAATCAATTTTTCTAAATTACATAAATAAACCTAATTTTCTTAAAAAAGAAAAAAAAAAAAGGAGACAGATTCCCAAGGATCAGGTAAAGAAGAACTGAAAATCCAGACAGGGATGTTTTCCTCAAACATTTTTTGAAATGATGCAAGAAATAAATAAGTGAATAAGAATTGGTTTGCTAGGCCCTTGTCATAAAATGTGAGTTAATTATTCGTATAAACGTGTAAAAGGTGATTTATCAGTATTACTATTTTCACATTTTATTATTAATAGTATTGCAATGAACCTGTTTATTGCTATTTTTAATGCTTGTTTTTGGCAATCCAACTTTATTATAGAGTATATATTTTTAATCAAATTATAATTTTTGATATTGAAGATTTAGAAGAATTTTGGGGGGATTCCAAATCAATAACTTAAAGCTCAACTTTTGGAATATAATTCATTTGTAGTTAAGAATCTAATCGTTAATTTTATAGATTTCCCCCCCAACATTACTGTATAGGTGCTATGAAATGACATTTGTTTCTATTTGTTTTCTATACAGATAATAATTCTGAAAAGGAAATATTTTCAACAGTTTTGGAATGTTTTGGAATTTTCTATCCTGGTCACTGGAATCATTGATATCTTTTTTATGTACCTTGTGAAACGGATACCAAACAGCTTGACTCTTATTCAGTTTACAGTAGTAACAGAATATTTAAGACTCATTAGGTTTCTTACTCTCTTCAAGGTAAAATTTCATATTTTAAAATATTAAGATTTGCCAGGAGTGGTAGCTCATGCCTATAATCCCAGCACTTTGGGAGGCTTAGTTGGGCGGATTGCATGAGTCCAGAAGTTTGAGACAACTTGGGCAACATAGCAAGACCCCATCTCTACAAAAAATTAAGAAATTACCTGAGCGTGATGGTGTGCACCTGTGGTCCCAGCTACTTGGGAGGCTGAGGTGGGAGGATCGCTTGAGCCCAAGAGGTTGAGGCTATAGTGAGCCAAGATTGTGCCATTGCACTCCAGCAGACAGAATGTGATGATGGCTCTGGTGACAGAGGCAGACCCTGTCTCAAAAAAAGTAATAAATAATAAAATATTAAGATTCTTTTCCTACACTGTGTGTTGAGTTAAGAAGCCCCATTGTTGTGCTCACTTTGGCAGCACATATACTGGAATTGGAACGATACAGAGAAGATTAGCATGTCCCCTGCGCAAGGATGACACGCAAATTCTTGAAATGTTTCATATATTAAAAAAAAAAAAAAAAAAAAAAGGAAAGAAAGAAGCCCCATTGTCTTGAAAGAAGTGAAACAGAAGTTATCCCTTCTGGAACACCCTCTCAGTAGTATCTGCGTGGTTCCCTCCCTCACTACCTTCAAGCCATTGCTCAAATCTCACCTTGTCACAGAGGTCTCCCCTGACCAGCCTATGTCAACTGGCAACTCACCCTTCACACCCTCAATTCTACCTCATTCTCCTGATTCCCCTCTACCTGCTTAACTTTGATTTTTCCCCACAGTACTTATCAGCTGTAATTGTATATACCGTCCATGAGGTAGAGATCTTTGTTTTGGTCTTTCTTTTTACATTTTGAATAGAGATGGGATCTCACTATATTGCCCAGGCTGGTCTCAAACTCCTGGGCTCTGGCAATCCTCCTGTTTCAGCCTCCCAAAGTGCTGGGATTACAGGCATGAGCCACTGTACTCAGCCTGTTTTGGTCATTGATGTAACCTCTGCCTCCAGAACAGTGCTTGGCATATAGTAAGTACTTAATAAATATTTGTCGAGTGCATGAATGAAACTCTGGGTGCCGCTTGAAGCAGGGTAACCCAAAGACAAGTTCTTGAAGTTTCAGTAAAATTTGTTGATGTCTCCCAAACTGTGCAGAAACAAAAAATATTTTCTCCACAGCTCCACAGTCACATGGCATACTACCTATGGAATTAAATTATGCTGTGGCCTTCAATTGCCTTCACAATTGCTATGCCTTCTTTCCCTGACTCTGGTTTTGATTCTGAAGGCAGATTTTTATACTTTCAGTTTCTACTCTTATGCCTCCTTTCTCTCTTTCCAGTGGAGTTGCATTATATAAGGTTTTAACTTGGGGGCTTTAATGATTTCACTTGCCATGCCATGTTTGTTGGTGTTTAATTCTTATTACATCAAGCAAATCTCTTATATTAGTATTTATTGAAGTTATATAGAGAGACTTAACATTTTTAAAAATTGCAATAAGCCCTAATGGTAAACTGCACACTTTATACTCCTCCATCTAGTCCCCATTCTCCACCTTTAATAGTTATCTTTAAGGCAGAATTGTTTGACTATCCAGCTTGTGCTTACAGACTTTCTTTTTTGTTCCTTCATTTATTCTACATTGGTGTAACCAAACTTTAGCGTTCAGAAGAATTACAGTGCAGAGTTACTGTACCTGGTTTAAAAGGGTAATTTTGATTCGATGTGCTTTTTGCCTTATGAGCTGAGTTTGGAGCAAAGGACTCATTTAAGGCATAACTCCACCATCATGGAAACTATCCTAGAAATCAGGATGTGTTGTGTGAGGCTAATTGTTGAGATGGAAGATAGAAGTTTCTTTAGGTAATCAGTATTTATATAGAGGTTGTATGCAGGTAAATGTAAAATAATTATTTTGGAAATAATACTTTGTGAAAAGTATTTAAAATGAAACAAAGATTTAAAAATGTATTATTGTGGAAATGGTCACAGGGGAGCAACAGCTATCTGGGCTGGTGGCCCGGTAGCAAAATAATTTACCAAGACAGTTGTAGATAAAGAAAGGCAGATTTATTAGAGAAAGTAGGAAAATACATTGCCAGGGAAACAATGGGCAGCCTGCAAGAAAGAAGCTGACTGCAAAGAAACAAAGGCTTGCTGGAGATTTTATAGGATGGTGTGTCCACTGCCTGCTGCAAAGGGCTTTGTGCTGTTAATGCCACAGTTGCAGTGAGCTAACTTGCAGGTGTCTGGTGGTAGTTGGGCACAGAAGATTTTGAGCTGTTTGTGCAGGAAGGCAATGTGTCCTGGACCATGAAGAAAGGCAGACTTGCAGCTTATCTGCTGTTGCTTTTTGCTTTCCCCTGCTCCCACCAGGCTGACTCCTTTTGCCTAATTAGGGACGTCACAGAAACCAAATCTATTTAGAGTGTGGGCAGCAATGTTCTGAACCAGTTGTCCCTTCTGTCTAGCATGCTCTGACAAATCTCAGTGAAGTATATTACCATGGTTTTTAATTGAACTCTCCCTATTTTCCAGGAATTGTGTAAAGCACTTTATGTAAATTGTCTAGTTTAATTATTAGAACAGCCCTGTGAGGTAGATGTCACCACTATGTAAAGTTAGGTGGCTCATAGCCAGTCTCAGCATAATGTGGCTTTCAAAAGAGACAAACTTGCACTGGAAAACTTGAAAGAATATTGGTGAGCTTTAGGTGCCCTAAAAGAAAGCTCATGGAGTGTCAGTGCACTGTGGAGTATAACTTTGAAAAAATCCTCTTTAGCCGGGCGCGGTGGCTCAAGCCTGTAATCCCAGCACTTTGGGAGGCCGAGGCGGGTGGATCACGAGGTCAAGAGATCGAGACCATCCTGGTCAACATGGTGAAACCCCGTCTCTACTAA
>NW_016107377.1:3379266-3408594 GCF_001604975.1 Cebus imitator
AAAAGAAAAAATCCTCTTTAGGATGTGGAGAAATAGGAATGCTTTTACACTGTTGGTGGGAGTGTAAATTAGTTCAACCATTGTGGAAGACAGTGTGGTGATTCCTCAATGATCTAGAACTAGAAATACCATTTGACCCAGCAATCCCGTTACTGGGTATTTACCCAAAGGATTATAAATCGATCTATGATGAAGACACATGCACACATATGTATATTGTGTCACTGTTCACAATAGCAAAGACTTGGAACCAACCCAAATGCCCATCAATGATAGACTGGATAAAGAAAATGTGGCACATATACACCATGGAGTACTATGTAGCCATAAAAAAGGATGAGTTCATATCCTTTGCGGGGACATGGATAAAGCTGGAAACCAACATTCTCAGCAAACTGACCCAAGAACAGAAAACCAAGCACAGCATGTTCTTACTCATAAGTGGGAATTGAACAATGAGAACACATGGTCACAGGGAGGGGGACATCACACACTGGGGCTTGTCAGGGGGTGGGGGGCTAGGGGAGGGATAGCATTAGGAGAAATACCTAATGTAGATGATGGGGGATGGATGCAGCCAACCACCATGGCATGTGTATACCTATGTAACAAACCTGCGCAATCTGCACATGTACCCCAGAACTTAAAGTATAATTTAAAAAAAAGAAAAAAATCCTCTTTAAATATCTCTCTCTGTGCCCAAAGTTTCACAGGCAAAATAGCAGCTTAAAAAAAAAATTTCCTTCTCTGCTCTTGTAATTCCTTCACTATGATGCCATCTTCCAGTTCAGTTTTTTTTCTCCCTTGTTACCCAGCCCCTCACCATCTGCCCCTGTGCTCTGACATGACTTTAACCCTTTGGGAAGCCCCCATCTGTGTGATTGACTACGTGCGTTTTGAGGAGCAGCCCTATTGGAATTCTGGTACTTAGATATTATTTCCTCATTTTACACATGAGGAAACTGAGTCCTCAAAGTCACTAAGTAACGTGCTCAAGGTCATAGAGCTGGTGAATAGGAGAGCTGGCATTTGAATTTAGGGAGGAGTATATTTAAAATTCCATTCTCTTAAGCCGTGACACTAGCCTGCCTTAGCTTATGGTTGGAAAAATAGAGAGCTAAGCAACATCTTAGATACCCTAAGTTCCTTATTTTCCAAGTGAAGAAACCGAGGCACAGAGTGATAATTTGTTCCGTGGGTATCTATTACCCAGCTTAGGAGACCTAATTAGAGGTCTCCTGAAATCTGGGGGTACAGAGAATGAGGGAAAAGGCAGTGCTGGAGACTTTATTCACTAAGCTTCACCTTCTTGCGAGGATGGGCCTTAGACTTTTGTATGCACAGAATCACCTGGAGGACTTGCTAAGACACTGACTGCTGGGCCCCACCCCAGAGTGTCTGATTCTGCAGGTCTCCAGTGTGACCTGAGAATTTGCATTTTTAACAAGTTACTGGGCTCTGCTGTTGCTGGTCTGGAGATGACACTTTAAGAACTTCTGCCTCGGAGGGTGCCTATCCTCATCAAATTTACAGTTTTTTCTTCTCCTCATTATTCCAGATAATAATACCAGTACTGTTACGTATTGTAAATGTGCAGATCGAAAAGCGCCTCAGCTTGATGTACAGTATTACAAAAGGCTATATCAAAAGTCAAGAAGATGCCAAACTTCTAATAAAACAAATATCTGGCCGTGAATCAATATATAAGGTGAGAAATAAGCACTGATCATTTGGGAGAAAAACTTCTGAGGCGTATTAACTTCTTTTAAGACTACTTCTATGTAGATTTGATCAAACAGACAAACTCCAACAGTTGAAAGGGATTTAATTGCTCATTATAGCATATGAGGCGCTGCAGAGAACAGTCTCTGATCATTACATTTCAGCTGTTATCGTCAAACTCATTATCTTCAGAGCAGAAAATATATGATCTATTTTCTTCTTCTTTTTTTTTTTTTTGAGACGGAGTCTCACTCTTTCACCAGGCTGCAGTGCTGTGGCACAATCTCGGCCACTGCAATCTCCACCTCCTGGGTTCAAGCAATTCCCCTGCCTCAGCCTCCCAAGCAGCTGGGACTACAGGCACGCACCACCACACCTGGCTAATTTTTGGTATTTTAGTAGAGACGGGGTTTCATCGTGTTGACCAGGATGGTCTTGATTTCCTGAGCTTGTGATCCACCTGCCTCGGCTTCCCAAAGTGCTGGGATTGAGCCACCACTCCCGGCCCATATGATCTATTTTCTGAGTGCAGAGGATAGAGAAGAGATCCAGTATGTCTCTGTAACATTCTCTGAAACACAGGGCACTTGAGAAGGTGTTAAGCAGGAGTTGAGACTTGAATGAAGCTTCAAAGAAAGGGTAAGTCTTGACTGGAGAGGAAGAGAGGGAAAGAGAACCAAGATTTGACAGTGAAAACTTGAAATCCTGGTACGGTGGGACAGGTGAGTAGAAGTATTTATTTTTTATCATTTAAGACCCTCCTCATTTCCAGCCACTATGCAGCAAGCACCAGGTAAAAGCCTAGCGGTGGAGTGAATCCCGTTCTAACAAAGCTCCCTCACACCAGTCTGTCTACTATCAGCCACTCGCAAAAGAGTGGGAAAAGTGGAACGTGACTGCTGTGTGATTCTCATGCTTCTTTGGGCCTGATAATGTAGAGGTGACTCGCATTCTTCAGATAAAAAAACTTCCTTATTTTTCACTCATAACTGTCAACTCTCGTGAGACTCTTTCAATTGATTTTCCAAGTTACAAATTTTTAAATCTCTAGTTGTATTCATTCTGCTGTTCAGCCCATCTATTAAACTTTTTAAATTTTTTTGACACTTACTTTTTGATCTCAAAAAACTGTGGTTGCTTCCTTTTCATAACAACTGTTTACTTTAAAAAATTAATATAATATCTTGAGTCTTCTTTTTATCTTAAAAGTTTTTTTTTGTTTGTTTTTTTTGTTTTTTGCTTCCTGTGTTAATTCTGCTTCCTTGGGGTTCATTCTCCTGTTTGTTGTGTTTGGTTTCTATATTTCATTCTGGTTTTGCCCCCAGTGTTTGGTGATTTTGGTTATATTTTCACATGTGTCAATGAGAGTCTACGGGAACAGTATCAACAGCTGAAAGGTGTTTTCTCAGCCCAGGTGACCTTGATTTCTAACCAGCGATGGATTTAAATACTGATTACTAAAGCACTAGATACAATGATTGTGTGGATACATAAAACCATGAATGGCCTAGAGGTTATCTCTTCTGGTTAGAGTGCCTATTTTTTGTGGTGGCTGTTATGTTACCTCTGACTCTTAGTCAAGAGAGGCTCTTATTGAAATCAGAAGAGGAAAAGAGGCTGTGAAGATACCTACCTTTATTGGATTGAACATTAGTGTGTAACAGAATTCTGTCCTGTTGATTTACTTTGAAGAATGGAGAAGAAAATTGAACTACTCAAAGGCTAGATTGATCTGCATTAGAAAGAACATAGAGCTATTCATAGGAGAAAAGATTTCAGAAGCAGAGGAAGAGAGAAGAAAAACAAGAGGCAGTGGGGGGAGTTAAGGATGTGTTTTTAGGAATCTGGGAGAAGATGCAGAGAGTTGAGGACAGTTTCCTTAATGTGTCACAGGTGAAGTGAATCCCCTGTGGCATTTTTAAAGAGACACCAGTAAAGATTTAAATGGTCTTTTGAGATGTGTTTATTCTGGAACTGACTTGGTTCTGGAAATTGGCCTGTGGCAGCTCACCTTAAGAAAAATAAATGTATGTCCATGCCTTCATAATTACATTCCCTTTGTAGGCAGAAGTCAGTTCCCATTTGCTCTTGTGCAAAGGCTTTCTAGAGCAGTCTTGCAGGATTGCTGTAAGTCTAGTTTGATGGGAAAGGGGGCTAGCTGCTGTTTTTGTACCTATGCAAGCAGGGCTGGACTAGGGTATGTTGGTGCTATGAATAGGCTATTAATTTGGCACCCTCCCAATATTGATGCAGTATTATCGAGTAAGAAGAAATAAATTAATAAAAATTACATAACTTATTCTTATATTCAAAATGAGGGATTCATTACATGTGATTTTTTTTCTAAACCAAAACAAACACAAAAATAACCAAAAAACCCACAAAAACTTAACTTTGTTTAAAATTTAGATAACAAGCCAGTTGTTCCCTATAAATAGCACTATGCCATGCGTTATTTGGCAGAGTTTCAGACATCTGTACCTGACCACTCTAAAGAACTGTCAGTTGTTTGATTCCACGACTGTTGCTGTAGCCAAGTGCAAACTCCCCAGTGACTCAAAGCTAGAGGGTAAACTTCATGAGGAGAAGTGCCTGGGACATAGTGGGCATCCAACAAATATCTGTTGTATGATTGATTAAACAGAGATTGGTTAGCTCTGGAGTGCAGTGATTTATTCAGTTATCCAAGGAGTTATTTTTAAGAAATATGAACTAATCAATATCACATTTTCTCATTTTTCCACTTCTTTTTGTGCTCCTGATAGTCTGGCTTCCCAACTAGCTGCTCAGTTGGCTCACTCCCAGATCAGGGTCTGTCAGTGAGAATTCTCAGTGCACAGTGGAGTGCATATTAATCTTTCCTGAGAACTGTTAGGCACAGTAGTTAGGCAAGCTACTGACTGTACTACACTCATTGATTGAGACTGATGTCTGAGCATGAGCAAAGAAGCAGAATTGACCCAGAGGGAAGAATTGAGTCAATAGCTTTTCTAGATTTAACTAAGTGAAATTTCTTCTACCATACTTCCTTTTGTCAGAATTTAAAAGGAAAGCCATCTGGGTGTGGTGGCTCATGTCTGTAATCTTAGCACTTTGGGAGGCTGAGGTGGTGGATCACTGGAGATCAGGCGTGTGAGACCAGCCTAGCCAACGTGGAGAAACCCCATCTCTACCAAAAATACAACAATTAGCTGGGCATTATAGCTCACGCTTGTAATCCCAGCTGCTTGGGAGGCTGAGGCGCGAGAATCTCTTGAACCTGGGAGGTGGAGGTTGCAGTGAGTCGAAATCAAGCCACTGAACTCCAACCTAGGTGGCAGAGCAAGACTCCATCTCAAAAAATAAAAATAAAATGAAAGCCAGAAGTGTACTTGGTGGAATAAGTATACTTCTTGGAAGTACACTTGGTATAGTAAGAGATGCATGTTTTTCTTAATATCTTACAGAAACTATATGAAATTTTGGAAACCAACAAACAGGATGCTGTCAAAGAATTAGGTAGGTAGTTCAAGTATCTGAGTTCTTAAAGTCACACCTTATTATTCCATAATTTAATAAAAGAAGAAAAATTTATGCTTTCATTTACTTACCCATTCATTTATGCACTCAACAAGCTAATGGGCCAGGTATGGAAAAGCAGAGATGGGAAACCCCAACCCTTAAACAGAAGTGTATAAGCATATCAATAGATAATTGCAGAGTTAGCAGAGTCCTATTAGTTGTTACCAGACTGTAGAGGAAAGAATGAGAGGAGTGTGGAAAGTGTATTAAGGTGGCGAGGTCAGAGTCCTCAGGATTAGAAGAAAAAGACACATGAAGGTTACCTGTGACAAGATGGTTTTGTTTTGTTGTTTTGTCTTTTGCAAAGATACTCTGGAATGTAGGGCTGCAAGAAATGTCACTTCTCGAGTATCTATAGTCACTCCACTTTACTTGAAGCATGGAGCAGGAGCCCAGGGATTTAATACCAGGTTTTGTGGGTCAGCTTTCCTCATGTGGGGCTGTGGAGCAGGCTTTCAGTGTGTGCAAAAGCATCTGGTAGAGGGTCTGGTACATGTAAGGCCCTTAATAAATGGAAGTTATCAGAAAAGAAATAAAGTAAATAAAGTAAAACCATTTCGTATTCGTGACTATGCTGTAAGACACCATATGGGGATTACGCTTTCCAAATCAAAATGGAAAGTATGTGGTCTAATGAATGAAAGTGTAAGTTTAGAGACAATAGGTTAGAATATTTTGGCATCGTCTCGGAAAACCCATGACCCATTGTTGCCATTTACGTGTTGACAAGTTTTTATTTTCTTTTAAAGATTAAGGGATTAGGATAGTTGCTTTATATTATGTTTTAGATCAGTATGGAATATTACAAAGTTTTCTCAGTTCACTACTCTAAAAGGCAGTGCTTGTTTCCATGTGGTTACTGGAACTGATTACTGAATGCTTATCGTGGCAGGAACTGCTAACTGCTTTATATACATTAACTCATTTTATCCTTATAATTACTCTGCGAGGCAAATATATTATTAGGGAGGTTAACTTGCCCGAGTAAGTAGTGAGCCAGGTCTCTAGCCCAGGTGTGTTTGACACTAAAACCTATGCTTTCGATCATTGCTACCTTTCACTTTAGTGGTCAATTCATTTTAGTTAACAAAATGAGTGAATACCTTCAATATGGCAAGCATTGTGCTCCATGTTGAATATGAAGATGAAACAGATGCAGTTTTAACCTTGACTCACAGTCCAGTTCATGTTTACTAAAGGGGAAAGAATATGCGCCTTGATCTCAGAAACACCCACCAGGGTGGGGAGGGAGTGTGGGGGAGAAACCAGTTTCCAATTTTCTCATCCATAAAGGAGAGTTGAAAATTACAAGAGTTATTTTCAGCCCTATTTTATGAGGTCTTGTGACTGACCTCACAAGTTCTGCGTGAAACTAGAATGAAAGAATTTTGTGTAGATGCTTTGGAAATTATACAGTATTATACTAATATTAGTTATTGTGGTTATCACACAGGCCACTTACTGAATTTTATTTCCTTTGCTGTAGGACTCATAGAACATGAGTGTCGTGATGTTGTCATTGCTTTGAAGACTAAGCAGGCAATCCGAAATGTGATTGCTGAAGCTCTAAAAAATCTCACCTTCCTTTGGTCAAGAGGCATTATTGATAAACATGAGGGCATCGAGATGAATAAGGTAATTTTACTTGATTCTATCTGCATAACACCCCAGCCTTCATGGTTACTTTAGCAGTGTGTAATGAGGATGATGATTGAAAAAAAGTGTTTAACTGCAGGTGTTAACTCTATAATCACCTGTAGCCTTTGATAATGCAAAGGACAACCAATGCCAATGCTACCCGGTGCGCTACATTTGTCAAAACTGCTTGATTGCAAGTAACAGAAACCAACTTGAACTAAGTGTAGTAAAAAAATGATTGGGGGATGTATTAAAAGTATACAGAGTGCTTTATAGAACCCACAACAACCAGGCTATGTGACAAGGCCTAAGGAAGGGATTTGAACACGGATCTAGAAAGCTTCCTAGATTCTCCATTTCCTAACAGGGTTGCCATCTATGGCATTTTTCTTTGGCTCCCTCTATAGACTTACTAGACTTTTCTGCTTCTCCATCCACTGTGTCAACTGAATTATGAAGATAATAGGTTCAGTCTGAGTTAATAAATCAGTGAAAATAGTAATAAGGGAAGACAAGGGACAAAAATGATTAGAGGAATTTAGATAGGATGAGAGAAGCCATGAGTCAAACAAGGTTCAACTTGCCTAACAGTAGCTTATTTAGATTTCCTTAGTTTTTGCCTCATGTCTATTTTCTGTTATAGGATCTGATCCCCATTATTGTGGTTATTTTTAGGTACTTCTTAAAAAAATAAAAGCACTAAATAATATTCCAATGGCAATCCCACCCCCAACTCCTGACAAATACCTTCATAATATCATTTGGCTGGAAGGTAAAGATGTTCTCATTCAGTTCTTCAAGGTAAAGATTCTGTTTTCTGTTTTGGTTCAGGTTTGATAATTACCCATTTTTCCCACTCCCTAATGAAAGGTTTACAGAAAAGCATATTCCATACTGGCCAATTCAGGGAAAGCCAAAATGGAAGCCCAGGAAAGCCTAGAGGAAGAATAGATCTCTTTTTGAGCCTAAAGGGCAAAGATAGTTTTGCACAATGGCTTATCTGATTAGGAGTAGCTCTAGGTGTCTATTACCAATTCCATTCTATTTTATGTTGTAGACTTCTCGATGTACACACAGGGAGAGACATTTTTTGGAGCAAGGATCTCAAATTTAGGTTACTGCACAGACCAGGCAGATAGTATAAAAGTAAAGCCGATTGGGCATAGTATAATGGGGAACAGTGAGAACTGAGGAGTATTCAAGTTCATGCTCTGTCAGCTGAGGGTTGTCACAGGACTTTGGACTCTTTCAACAAATATCTATTGAATATCCTCTACAAGCTGGAGACTGTTCTAGGTTTTGGGATATAGCAGTAAAAAAAACAGATGAAGTCAACTACTTTCTTTTTTTTATTTTTATTTTTATTTTTATTTTTATTTTTATTTTTAGATAGAGTCCCACTCTGCCGCCCAGGCTGGAGTGCAGTGGTGTGATCTCAGCTCACTGAAATTTCCGCCTCCTGGTTTCAAGTCATCCTCCTGCCTTAGCCTCCAAAGTAGCTGGGATTACAGGCATGTGCCACTGTGCTCAGCTAATTTTTATATTTTTAGTAGAGACAAGGTTCTACCATGTTGGCCAGGCTGGTCTTGAACTCCTGACCTCAAGTGATCTGCCGCCTTGGCCTCCCAAAGTGCTGGTATTACAGGTGTGAGCCACCATGCCTGGCCGAAATCCCTACTTTCATAAAGCTTATATTATATGGATGGAGATGGACAATAAACACACCAAACACATAAATATATAGCCTATCAGGCCTATCAGATGGTTGTAAGTGCTAGAGAAAAATAAGGTGAGAAAAGGTAATATGGAGAGGCCATGGAAGGCTGCTCTAATAAGGTGACATTTGGAGAGAGATGTGAAAGAAGTGAGGGAGCAACCCAGGTAGATGTCTTAGTGAAGAGCACTCCAGGCAAAGGGAGTAGTGGGTGCAAGGAGGCCCCGAGGCAGGATGTGTCTGATGTGTTCCAGGAGCAGCACAGAGGCCCCTGGCAGGAGCAGTGCTGGAGGGACCACATGAAGTCAGTTGCAGAGAGCCTGAAGAACATAATGACTCTCAGGGGCCCTGGGCACTTCTGCCTTAGTGGACCTCTTCCTCCACAAAAAGCATTAAAAATTAGACTTTATGATTGTGTTAGTATAACAGTGAATATATTAGTATTACATAATAAAACATTTTTCTCTTATACAACTAGTTTTCCTCCTTCTGATTCTAAAAAACATTAAAACATTGTTGTAAATGTCTAAAAGTATTGTAGATGCAGGTGCTGCGCCTGCTGATGCCTAGTGGATGGCTCAACCCTGGTCGCCATCCCTCCCTGCCTGACACATATGTCATCTTTGCTATTACCCTAACTGCAGACATTCATTTGCTTCTGGATCGTGCATATATGAATCTTCTGCCCTGGAGATCTTCAACTCATGTTATCCGGGCTATCCTCTTTCAAGTCTCAGCTTAGCTGTCCTGTCTGCTGTAAAGGCCTCGCAGAACAACCAAGATAGGATCCTGTGGCTTTTCTGCATTTTTTTGCATAGTGCCCTGTCCCTGTTGTCTTCTTTGTTGTAATTACCCCACTTGATTGTGTAAATATCTACCCAACATAGCTGAAAGTTTTTTTCCGAAGTCAGGGAAATTGCTTAGCTTACCATTATAACCCAAGCTCCAAACAGGAGCTGAAAAAAAGTTTTCATTCATTAATTTGCATATTCATTCCATAGTTATACAAGTTACTATGCTAGGTACTAATCACAAAGTCAAAGTGTGTCTGCCTGTTCCTTTCTTTCTAAAAGGTGATGAGGTAATAGCACATTACAGTTCAGTAATAAACCAAGAATATAGTTTGTGTTTTTATGCTACTTGGAAACTGTTTTTAGTTTTAAAATCATGTATATATATATAATATTTAGAAAAGTAGACTAGGAAGTTTTTGTGTTGACTGTCTTTTTTTCTTTTCCTTTTTCTTTTTTTTCTCACTCAGGGAAGAGCGAAACTTGCCTATTTTGACTATGGCGATATCATTTGTAAAAAAGGTGAAATGCCACAAGGAATTTACTTAATTATTTCAGGAATGGCAATTGTAAGGGTCTATTGATTTTTTTTTTTTTTTTTTTTTTTTAAAAGTGTATTTTGAAACATGTGATTGTAGAATAAGAAGAAATTTAGGTACTGAAAAAGTTTACATTTTTAATGTAATGAAACCATTTCTACTCTGACTATGACAGCTGAGGGATAGTCAACATCTGAAATGCTGTCATACAAAATGCTGTCATAGTCTTTACTTATTTCTTGCAACAGTCCTGGGAGGAAGCAGGATTTTCAGAATGTTCAGACAAGGAAATCAATACTTGGCATGGCTTGAATTACGCATGCCATGCCAAGGAAATAAGATGAGGATCAGAAATACAACTTTTAATCTGTCCAATGGGAGGCTTTTGTTGCCCAGAGAGACAGGGGGGGAGAGAGAGAGAGAGAGAGAGAGAGAGAAAGAGACAGAGAGAGAGGTCAGTAGAGTGATGGGGACAAGAATCCTTTGTATTTGCATAATAGTAGTTTAGTAGCTGAATTCATGGGTGAGCCCCAATTTATGAGCCAAATAATTCCTAGATCCTAGATGATGGTCATAAAATGACAAATCCTTGATATGGGAAAATAATATATTTGGCTTTCTGGTTTTGAAATGTGTATATCAGACCTTAAAATATCATGGAAACAAACTACTATAATAAATAGAATACTAACACAATATAACACTTATTTACTATTTGGCACTATTCTAAGCACTTTTCATGCATCCATTCACTCAGTTATTCCACAAATATTTGCTTCATTACCACCATGTGTCAGGCACTGTTAATTCTAGGCATGGGATTGACAAAACAGACACAAATTCCTGCCTTCTTGGAGCTTAATTACTCGTAGTGGGATAAAAGGAGATGGGACAATGAACAAAACAAGTAAGTTTACAGTATATTAGAGATGATGTAGATATGAAGAGATTAATTGTGATTTTTTAAAAGGTAGTCAAGAAAGGCAATATGGACTGGGCACGGTGGCTCACAGCTGTAATCCCAGCACTTAGAGAGGTCTAGGTGGACAGATCACATGAGATCTGGATTTTGAGACCAGTCTGGCCAACATGGCAAAACCCTGTCTCTACTAAAAATACAAAAATTTGCCCAGCATGGTGGCACACGTCTATAATGCCAGCTACTAGGGAGGCTGAGGCACGAGAATTCCAGATCGTGCCACTGCACTCCAGCCTGGACAACAGTCTCGCTCTGTCACCTCGGCTCACTGCAACCTCTGCTTCTTGGGTTCAAGTAATTCTCCTGTCTCAGCTCCCGAGTAGCTGGGATTACAGGCATGCACCAGCAGGCCCAGCTAATTTTTGTGTTTTTAGTAGAGACGGGGTTTCACCATGTTGGCTAGGCTGATGTTGAACTCCTGACCTCAGTGATCAGCCTGCCTTGGCCTCCCAAAGTGCTGGGATTACAGGTGTGAGCCATCGAACCCAGCCATCAACCCTATATTTTACAGAAAACTGATGCACAGAAAAAAAAAATAATTCACTTGGCCGCAACTACACATACTCAGAGGTCAAAGATTATTTAGAACCCATGTAGTCTGTCTCCAGTATCCATGTGCTTAGCCATTATACTACTGTATACTCCCATAAGAATTCTGGGAAAAACACACTGCTGCCAGTGTTTATGAAATATGGCATGTTCAGTACTTAAAAGCTGCAACTTGCTGTAACATGTTTCTTTGGGAGTTTTCCTGCAATGACTAGACTAGCTAAGCCTTCTTAAACTATAGTCCAATGATGCTTGGTCTGAAGAGGTTATATTAGTACTCTTTAGATACCATAACAAATTACCACAAATTTAGTGGCTTATGGTCCTGTAGGTCAGAAATCCAGTGAGTTCTGCTGATTTCTCTGCTTGGATCTCATGAAGCTGAAATCAACATGTCAGTAGGACTGCATTTCCTTCTGCAAGCTCTAGGGGCAGAATCTGTTTCCAGGCTCGCTGAGGTTGTTGGCAGATCTAGTTACTCTTTATAGCTATAGAACAGAAGTCCCTGCTTCTTCAAAGGCTGTCAGCTGGAACCCACTTTGAGCTCCCAGAACTGCCCTTTCGTCCTTGAATGCAGGCTCTCATGTCTCAGAGCAAGCAAAGGCATGTGGAATCTTTCACACGTCTCTCTCTGGTGGACTCCCTTCTGCTTGCAGGGGCTCACGTGATTACAGTCCCCCCAATATTCCCATCTGTTGTTCAATCAAATACTAATCTGGTACGGCTGTGAAGGGGCTTTGTACATTTTCCTAAGGTCAGCTGATTAGTAACTTTAATTCCATAAATCATCTTTTTAAGGTAGGCTGATAAGCAACCTTAATTCAACTACAAAGCCCCTTCATTGCAATCCCTAGATTAGTATTTGAACAACAGACAGGAATCTTGCAGGGGGGCTTCCTTTAAAATGCTGCCTACCTCAAATGTCATCATCTTTTCTTGGTTTGCAATGAGCAGAGGCATTCTTCATTGCTCAAAGATCCTTTGAATTGCATTCAAAATTACAGCCATTAAAAAAAAATTCAGCTGGGCGCGGTGGCTCAAGCCTGTAATCCCAGCACTGTGGGAGGCCGAGGCGGGTGGATCACGAGGTCAAGAGATCGAGACCATCCTGGTCAACAAGGTGAAACCCCGTCTCTACTAAAAAAGCAAAAAATTAGCTGGGCATGGTGGCACGTGCCTGTAATCCCAGCTACTCAGGAGGCTGAGGCAGGAGAATTGCCTGAACCCAGGAGGCAGAGGTTGCGGTGAGCCGAGATCGCACCATTGCACTCCAGCCTGGGTAACAAGAGCGAAACTCTGTCTCATTAAAAAAAAAAAAAAAAAAAAAAAAAATCAAACTCCTCTGGAAGCATGAATGCCTTTAAAAGTCTGAATGCTAATTGCTTTTGCTCCCTGTTTCCTGTGTCTTGAACAATACCCTGCCTTTTTGATGTTTACAGCTAAACTTTCTGAAAAATTCCGTAATCCTTCTCATCTCAATTCTTGCAACTTCCCCCTAAAATCTGATACCTCTCTTCTTTCTCCAGTTATGCCTACCAGTTATTTTCTTGAAGTAACTCAACCATCCTATGTTTATCCTAAAACCTTTACCTGTTGATATTGCACGATAATTATTCTTAAGCATTCAAAAAAAGAGACAAGGCTTTTGTTAATGTCATGGCTTGGTTTGGAGGCATATTAATTCATGATATCTGATTTATGTGTCCAAGCAATCAAAAGTTATTTCCACCTGATGCATTAGCCCACTGTGGTAAGAATATCTAATGGACTCAATGAGTGATTGCATTAGTTGCATACTATAACTACCAGTTTTGGGGTGATTTTTATATAAGACAGGCATAAGTAGCAAGTTGTAAATAGGGGCCATCTGTAAAACCAATGATTAGAAAAAAAATCCTTGCCCTGGGGAGTAGAAATGTGAAAGGAATAATGATTTTTTTTTGTGAAGCCTAATGCCTTCACACCTGACAAGAGATCTTTACTTTCCACTGGAAAAATTGTGAGAAATAGTGGAAGCTCCTATGGTTTGATCAAAGGGTTTTTAATTTCTTCTTTCGCTTTGCACACGTTTTCCCTTTGCAGTTGCGTGATTTATCTCCTACCTTTGGAATAGGGAGTAGCCAGAGGCCTGATAGAGAGTCCAGAGCTATGTTTACAGAGTTCTGTACGAGTGGGGACGTAATTGGAGAGCTAAGCTGTCTGCTTAAGCGTGAAATTGAATATACCGTCATCTGTGAAACTACTTTACAGGTAGGAAATGGTTCTGTCATGAGTTATTAATTATTCCTCAAGTAAATAAAGCCAGCATCTTTTCTTTCTTTGGGTTTTGACATCTTAGTCACCCAACCAGCTACTGTGAGGTGAGAAGGCAGATTTAGTGTCGCACATGCCAGGCTCTGCCAAACTCCACTGCACCCTGCCTGAGGGAGTAGTTATTTAACCTCCTTAAGTCTCAATGTCCTTGTTTATGAAGTAGAGAGAATACCTACCTTTTGATGTTATAAGAATTCGAAAAACATCTACGTAAAATGCCTGACACGTGTAGGTGCTCAATAAATCGTCACCATTATGACAATAGTGTTTTTTTAAAGAGTAATTTATTTGTTTTTAAAACAACCCCATTAAAAAGTGGGCCAAAGATATAAACAGATACTTTTCAAAAGAAGACATACATGTGGACAACAAGCATATGAAAAAAGTTCAACATCGCTGATCAATAGAGAAACACAAATCAAAACCACAATGAGATACTATCTCACACCAGTCAGACTGGCTGCTATTAAAAAGTTTAAGAATAGCAGATGCTGGAGAGGATACGGAAAAAAGGAACAATTGTACACTGTTGGTGGGAGTATAAATTAGTTCAACCGTTGTGGAAGACAGTGTGATGATTCCTCAAAGCCCTAAAGACAGAAATACCATCGACCCAGCAATCCCATTACTGGGTATATACACAAAGGAATATAAATCATTCTATTATAAAGACACATGCCCATGTATTTTCACTGCAGCACTGTTCATAATAGCAAAGACATGGAATCAACCTAAATGCCCATCAATGATAGACTAGATAAAGAAAATGTGGTACATACATGCCATAGGAGAATATGTAGCCTTAAAAAAGAGTAAGATCAGGCCGGGCGCGGTGGCTCAAGCCTGTAATCCCAGCACTTTGGGAGGCCGAGGCGGGTGGATCACAAGGTCAAGAGATCAAGACCATCCTGGTCAACATGGTGAAACCCCATCTCTGCTAAAAAAAATACAAAAAATTAGCTGGGCATGGTGGCGTGTGCCTGTAATCCCAGCTACTCAGGAGGCTGAGGCAGGAGAATTGCCTGAACCCAGGAGGCTGAGGTTGTGGTGAGCCGAGATCGCGCCACTGCACTCCAGCCTCATGAGTGAAACTCCGTCTCAAAAAAAAAAAAAAAAAAAAAAAAAAAAAAAAAAAAAAAAAAAAAAAAAAAAAAAAAAAAAAAAGAGTAAGATCATATCTTTTGCAGGAACCATGGATGGAGCTGTAGGCCATTATCCTTAGTAAACTAATGCAGGAACAGAAAACCAAATATCACATGTTCTCACATGTAAGTGGGAGCTAAATGATGAGAACACATGGACACATAGAGGGTAATAACACACAGTGGGGGCTATTAGAGGGTGCAGGGTGGGAGGAGGGAGAGAATCAGGAAAAATAACTAATGGGTACTAGGGTACTGAAATCCCGACTAACAGTCTCTCAGACCACAAGGCAATCAAATTAGAACTCAGGATTAAGAAACTCACTCAAAACCACACAAGTACATGGAAATTGAACAATCTGCTCCTGAATGACTCCTGGGTAAATAATGAAATTGAGGCAGAAATCAAGAAGTTCTTTGAAACCAGTGAGAACAAAGAGACAACATACCAGAATCTCTGGGACACAGCTAAAGCAGTGTTAAGAGGAAAATTTATAGCACTAAATGTCCACATCAGAAAGCTAGAAAGATCTCAACTCAGTACCCCAACATCACAATTAAAAGAGCTAGAGAAGCAAGAGCAAATAAGTTCAAAAGCTAGCAGAAGACAAGAAGTGACTAAGAGCAGAACTGAAGGAGATAGACACACACACACACACACACACACACACACACACACACACAAATGCTTCAAAAAAAATCAGTGACTCCAGGAGCTGATTTTTTTAAATTAACAAAATAAATAGACCAATAGCTAGACTAATGAAGAAGAAAAGAAAGAGGAATCAAATAGACACAATAAAAAAACAATAAAGTGGATATCAACCCTGAACCCACAGAAATATAAACTATCATCAGAGAATACTACAAACACCTTTATGCAAATAAACTAGAAAATCTAGAAGAAAAGGATAAATTCCTGGACACATACACCCTCCTAAGACTAAACTAGGCAGAAGTTAAATCCCTGAATAGACCAATAATGAGTTTGGAAATTGAGGCAGTAACAGCATACCAACCAAAAAAAAAAGCTGAGGACCAAATGGATTCACAGCCGAATTCTACCAGAAATACAAAGAGGAGTTGGTACCATTCCTTCTGAAACTACTCCAAAAAAATTGAAAAGGAGGGACTCCTTCCTAACTCATTTTATGAGGCCAGCATCATCCTGATACCAAAACCTGGCAGAGACACAACAACAAAAAAATAAAACTTCAGGCCAATATTTCTGATGAACATTGATGTGAATATCCTCCATAAAATACTGGCAAACCAAATTCAGCAGCACATCAAAAAGCTTATCCACCATGATCAAGTCGGCTTCATCCCTGGGATGCAAGACTGGTTCAACAGATGCAAATCAATAAATGTAATCCATCACATAAACAGAACCAATGACAAAACCACATGATCATCTCAATAGATGCAGAAAAGGCCTTTAATAACATTCAACATCCCTTCATATTAAAAACTCTCAATAAAGTAGATATTGATGGAACATATCTCAAAATAATAAGAGCTATTTTTGACAAACCCACAGCCAATATCATACAGAATGGCAAAAGCTGGAAGCATTCCTTTTGAAAACTGGCACAAGACAAGGATACCCTCTCTCACCACTCCTATTCAACATAGTATTAGAAGTTCTGTCCAGAGCAATCAGGCAATAGAAAGAAATAAAGGTATTCAAATAGAAAGAGTCAAAGTCAAATTGTCTCTGTTTGCAGATGACATGATTCTATATTTAGAAAACCCCATTGTTGGCCGGGTGCAGTGGCTCACACCTGTAATCCCAGCTCTTTGGGAGGCGGAGGTGGGCAGATCACCTGAGATTGGGAATTCGATATCAGCCTGACCAACATGGAGAAACTCCGTCTCTACTAAAAATACAAAAAAAAAAATTAGCCAGGCATGGTGGCACATGCCTATAATCCCAGCTACTCAGGGGTGCTGAGGCAGGAGAACAGCTTGAACCCGGTAGGTGGAGGGCGCAGTGACCTGAGATCATGCCATTGCACTCCAGCCTGGGCAACAAGAGCGAAACTCTGTCTCAAAAAAAAAAAAAAAAAAAAAGAAAAGAAAACCCCTTGTCTCAGTCCCCAAACTCCTTGAGCTGATAAGCAATTTCAGCAACGTATCAAGATACAAAATCAATGTGCAAAAATCACAAGCATTCCTATTCACCAACAATAGACAAGCAGAGAGCCAAATCATGAGTGAACTCCCATTCACAATTGCTACGAAGAGAATAAAATACCTAGGAACACAACTAACAAGGGATATGAAGGACGTTTTCAAGGAGAACTACTAACCACTCCTCAAGGAAATAAGAGAGGATGCAAACAAATGGAAAAGCATTCCATCCTCATGGATAGGAAGAATCAGTAGTGTGAAATGGCCATACTGCCCAAAGTTATTTATAGATTCAATGGTATTTCCATCAAACTACTACTGACATTCTTCACAGAATTAGAAAAAAACTATTTAAAATTTCATATGGAACCAAAAAAGAGCCTGTATAGCCAAGATAATCCTAAGCAAAAAGAACAAAGCTGGAGGCATAACGCAACCTGACTTCAAGCTATACTACAAGGCTACAGTACCCAAAACAGCATGGTACTGGTACCAAAACAGATATATGGACCAATGGAACAAAACAGAGGCCTCAGAAATAACCCCACACATATAGAACCATCTGATCTTCAATAAACCTGATAAAAACAGGCAATGGGGAAAGGATCTCCTATTCAGTAAATGGTGCTGGGAAAACTGGAAAGTTATATGCAGAAAATCAAAACTGAACCCTTTCCTTACACATTCTACAAAAATTAACTCCAGATGGATTAAAGAGTTACATGTAAAACCCCAAACCGTAAAAACCCTAGAAGAAAACCTAGGCAATACCATTCAGTACATAGGCATGGGCAAAGACATCATCACAAAAATGCCAAAAGCAATTGTAACAAAAGCCCAAATTGACAAATGGGATCTAATTAAACTAAGCTTCTGCACAGCCAAAGAAACTATCATCAGAGTGAACAGGCAACCTACAGAATGGGAGAAAAGCTTTGCAATCTACCCATCTGTCAAAGGTGTAATATCAAGAATTTATAAGTAACTTAAACAAATTTACAAAAAAAATCCCATCAAAAAGTGGGCAAAGGATATAAACAGACACCTTTCAAAAGAAGGCATTTATGTGGCCAACAAACATGAAAAAAAGCTCAACATCACTGATCATTAGAAAAATGTAAATCAAAACTGCAATGAGATACCATCTCATGTCAGTCAGAATTATGATTATTAAAAAGTCAGGAAATAATAGTTGCTGGCAAGGCTGTGGAGAACTAGGAATGCTTTTACACTGTTGGTGGGAATGCAAATTTGTTCAACCATTGTGGAAGACAGTATGGTGATTCCTCAAGGATCTAGAACCAGAAATACCATTTGACCTAGCAATCCCATTACTGGGTAGATACCCAAAGGAATATAAATCATTCTGCTATAAAGACACATGTACACATATGTTTATTGCAGCACTATTTATAATAGCAAAGACATGGAACCAACCCAAATGCCCATCAATGATAGATTGGATAAAGAAAATGTGGTACATATACTCCATGGAATACTATGCAGCCATAAAATGGAATACATGTCTTTGCAGGGACATAGCTGAAACTGGAAGCCATCATCCTCAGCAAACTAACACAGAAACAGAAAACCAAACACTGCATGTTCTCACTCATAAGTGGGAATTGAACAATGAGAACACATGCACACAGGGAGGTGAACAACACACATCAGGGCCATTTGGGTCTTGGTGGTGGGGCGCTAGGCGAGGGAGAGCATTAGGACAAATAGCTAATGTATGTGGGGCTTAAAACCTATATAATGTGTTGATAGGTGCAGCAAACTACCATGGTACACGTAGACCTATGTTACAAACCTGCACATTCTGTATTTGTATCCCAGAGCTTGAAGTAAAATGAAATAATTTTTAAAATAAAAAATGAAAAAAAAAAAGAAATGAGCCAAAGAATTCTCAATCTTTGGAGGCTATCTGATGCAGCAGAGCAGGATTGAGTCTTAGGGGTGTGTGGAGTGGAAGGAAATGTTTTAGCGATTTCATACCATTTTATTTTGGAAGAGGAGAGAAGGCATGAGTTTAGTCACAAGGCTGAATTGAGCTCACTGAAGTTCGTGTAACTTGAACCTGAAAGTGTATCCTTTTTATTCAGCTAAGCTGTTTGTCTCTGGAAACAAAAACCTTGAATGAGCTCACTTTTATCTACCCTGACAATAATAGTAGATAAGTTCACATGGCTTAGTTCCGGAATCCTGGGCTTTGGGCTCATGAGCCATATCCTTCATTGTATCTATTGACTGATATGAATTTTTCTGGTCTCTTATTAAAGTCTATAGCTTTAATCAGACCATACATGTTATCATCTTATACTTAGCAAACAACAATTTTCAGAGTACAAATGCTTCTAATGACAAGAGTAGCAAAATTATGCTAGACTTGATAGTTTTTCTGAGAGATAAGATGAAGATGAAATCCACAGGTATCTTGTTTTTTGATGGTCTTGTAATTTTGTTCCAAATCAAGCTGCTATGGCCTGGTGCCTTTTTGTTTCAGGCCTGCTTTATCTCCCTGGAGGATTTATATGAAGCCTTCGATGTCTTCTGGCCATCTCTGGAGTATAAAATATGGCTAAAGCTTGCTCTCAATACTGCGTATCGGTATTTTGAATCAAGTCTTATAGACGAGGTAAGTTACATGATATTAATATTAACAAATTTTTGTGCACTGTATTTTTTACAGAATGCATTTCATATTTTTGAGACAAAAATAGAAAGGAAATGTGTGTTTGATTTTTTTTTTTTGAGACAGAGGCTCACTCTGTTGCCCAGGCTGGACTGCAATGGCATAATCTCAGCTCACTGCAACCTCTGCCTTCTAGGTTTGAGCAATTCTCCTGCCTCAGCCTCCCAAATAGCTGAGATAACATGCGCTTACCACCATCCTTGGCTAATTTTTGTATTATTAGTAGCGACAGGGTTTCACCATGTTGGCCAGGCTGATCTCGAACTCCTGACCTCAGGTGATCTGCCCACCTCAGCCTCCCAAAGTGCTGGAATTATAGGCACGAGCCACTGTGCCTGGCCCTGTGTCTGATTTTCTAAAATAAGATTGCTGGAATTTTAACTGCTGTCTTATCCTGAGTTCCTGTAGGTTGTCAATCCTTTTGTCACAGTTAATTTTCCCAAGCTATATGCAATCATTTCTTAAAAAAAAAAAAAAAAAGTAGATTCAAGTCTGTGTCCAAATCTCCCCTTTTTATAAGGACACTACTCGTTCAAATTAGAGGCCAACCCTATTCCAGTATGACCCCATCTTAACTAATTGCATCTGCAATTACCCCATTTCCATAGGCCACATTCCAGGATACTGAGTTAGGACTCCAGCATAAGAATTGGGTGGGAGGTGGTGTGTGTGTGTGTGTGCGTGCACACACACAATTCAACCCATAACAACTCCCTCCCAATTCTAAAGTCTATGATGTTGAACCTTGAAGTATATATAGCTCAGACTCAGTGGCTTGCTTGGTTTTGTGCTAGTCCTGATCACCTGTCAAGTGGAATGTAAGCTTACTGCTAGGTGAACCTCTGAATCTTTTAAGACTCTAGCTCTTGTGCAAATAGAAATCTCCTGAGTCATGGCCAACCACCCTGCTGTGACTGAGAGCTCACAAATTAGGGCTGGGCAACAGTATGCAGGGACCATTAACAACATAAACACTTGGAATTCAGAAACTTGTCAGAGGCCGTTCTGAATGCTAAATAAATTCTCTCTGTTGGTGCCAGCAGCCGTGTGCCTTCTGACACCCACAAAGAATGCAGATAGATCAGTGAATCTGTTTTCTTCTTGATACCATCTGTCAATTTGTATGATTTATTATTAAAAATGCGATTTTATTGTAGGACTTAAGGTTTCAGAAGTGTGTGATGTACAATCATGCATACGTGGAAACTTTATCAAGCTATAATGAAATGGCTATTGATAATATGACCATGAAATTTGTTATCATTGTGTATGGCAGTGTAATTGATACTAAGACGGAGGAACCATATTTTGCACCTTGCATTATACCTAAAACCTGTGAGCAGGTAAGGAGTATCATTTCTAAAGAGTCACTTGATTTTCATGGTGTCCCAAAAATGACTTTAAAACTCAACTGACCACCTTAAAAAGATATGTAACCTGGAATGACCCTGCAGTTCTTACCTGCCTTTTACAAACAGGAAAAAGGTATCGAGGGCTTCTGTGTACTGTAGTACAGGTGCCCTACACAAGGGTGTGCCCAAGGGACAGGGAGCTGGAATCTGCCTGCTGTCTGCTTGTCATGCCTTTTGCCCTGGCGTGGGACTGTGCCAGAGGAAGGATGAGATGCAGTGAGTTTTTCCTAGTTTACATCAAGGCAACGATGCTGTGTTCTAGCATAGCTCTGAAAATATCTGCACTGGTTCACAAGAAAGGAGTAGAGTAGGGGCCATGTCACTTTGTGGCCATGTTAGGGGCTGTCGACACAACTTGATAGTAGGTCCTGGGCCCTGGGCCTTAGCATTCCATGCCTCTGTAAAGACAAAGGAAGTGTGACCACCTAGGACATAACAGGGCATGGGAAGGGTAGAAGCAAAGTGCCCAATGGCCCAAGCTGCCTGCCATTGGACAAAGGAATGGGAAGGACAAAGAGGCCATGGGAAGAGCTGACATCTCTTTAAAGTTTCTCCCCTTTGGGAGGGACCTCTTCTGCCAGTTCAGACTGTGAAAAGTCATTAGGAAAATTTGTCCTGGAAAAGTTGGTAAACCTAAAAAGTGAATTTTCTCCTTTCAAAACATTCTTATTTTGTATCTTTTAACATTTCAGAGGATGAAGGTAATTTACATGTTTTTAATAGAAAATTAAAATCTTTTTAGATTTGAAACAAAGGGTAGGGGTAAGAGGCAAGGGGGCAACAGGAGTAATGCCTACAGCTTAGTTTGTTAAGAGACCAGGGTTTGGAGTCAGGCACACTTGGACTTAAAACTTGACCCCTGTGCCTACTTATACTTGAGCTTAGATAAGCTGCTTAACGTTTCTGAACCTCAATTTCCTTCTTAGTAAGATGGGGATAAGGTCAGCAGCCATCTTATCAGGTTATTGTGAGGATTAAATGAGATAATAGGTGGTAATCTAAAAATGACAGTTCTAATGAGTACTAGTGTGCTGCTGGCATTCCGGGAGGCAGATTTTATGGCACATGGGACAAATGGTCTAAGAACAGAAGATAGTCTGGCCATCCTGGGAATGCTGGGCCTTGAGCCCTTGAGCATCAGTGCAGGAGTAAAAGTAGCTTCCTGGATGCTGGGGATTCCCTGCTTTCCAAACTGGGAATTTCCAGTCTAGTTACAAGTAAGGTGTAGACATTTCCTTTCTGGTGTCCAGATATGCAAAGACAATTTGCTGGTTGCTTCTCAACAACAAAGAGGATTTGAAATTTAGAAGATAGAGCCAAGATTGAAGACCCAGCTCTAGGCTTTGGCTTATTTTTCATATTCTTTGGAAAGGTTAGGAAGCAGCCAGGTTAGAGATCAAAGAGTGCCCTTTTGACTAATTTTGACTCTTCTCTTCTAGGTTCAGGGAACTTCTGATTTAAGCAAGCTGCTGATAATCCAAGCATCTGAGCCTGACCGCAGCAATAGTAAAACCAATGTCATGGGTAAGGGATATACCTTTACCAGTAGGAAAACTATTGAGAAGGAACTTCAATATATGTGAAATTCCCTTACCTCTAAGAAACTGATTTGAGAGGGCACTATGTGGGTTTATCATTATTCCCCATCCTCGGGCCCACTCTGGCCACCACATTGCTCTGGGAAGTCACACATGAGAGACTTCCAGACAGTTAAATCCAGGTGGCTCCTTCCTCTGCCATGTCCCTCCCTCCATACACTAGTCAAGGGAGAGCAGCTTCTGTGGTGTACTCTATTGCTGCCCTGGTAGGCTGGAGCCACATGGTGCTGGCAGTGCAGGAATGGGGAGGGAACAGACTCTTTCACAGGGGCCCAGGTACAGAGAACTGGTTTGCTTCCAGCAACTGAAGGGAATAGGAACCCTGCTCAGTGAGTATTCCAAACGTGACCACGGCTACAAGTCAAGTGACTTGCCTTGAGTACGCTTTGATAGTCACTGAGTAGTTGTAGTTCCGTTTATTAGCACCCAACTGCATGCATCATGGTGCTAAGCATTATACAGAGAAGCCTTGATAGGAAGAGCTTGGTCTAGAAAAAACACACTGAAGATCTTTCATCTATCTATGCTCAGCATCCCTGCCCTCCCAAGCCCAATGTCAATATTCTCCCAGCTGCCCCAGCTTGAATACACACTCTAGGTTTGTAACTCTAATCTGCACCATCCCAGTGTTTACAATTCACGGGATCCACCAGTTTAAATATTATGCAGTTCTTAATGGATTGTTACTTTGGGGGGAAGATTTACATGATTTCAAATAACAGTGCAAAGAGTGATATCTTATATGTCAGTATTTCTCAATTGCATACTTTTTATAAAATGCAGCCCCAGTGTGTGCTGGGTACTGTACTAAGTGCTAGTTGGTGAGTGAGCCAGACGAGGTATTTCCCTTCTCGGGGAGAAGAGACAGATATTCTATAAATAATTATGCTTTTCCCTTGGCAGCAATTTGAACCTCAGAGGTTCCTGTGGCTCACCTTCCATCCCCTCTTCTAGGGTCATGTGCAGCTCTGTGATTTAGGGAGCTCCCTCTGCTCCTGGGTCACCCGTTCAAGTTGGCTAGCACTGAGATGACCATTTCCCCAGCCCATGCAGTCTCTTAAGGTCTGCCACTCTACTGCTTCCAAATCCCCCTTGGGGCACAGGAGTCTATGGCAAGGCTGGGAGCTCAGGGCCCAGTGTCAGCCCCCTTGGGGCACCCTAAGAAGGGCTATTGAGCCAGAGATCTTAAGCACTGTCAGGGAGCAGGGCACAGGTTCCTACTGTTTTTGTGCCCACAGGCCTCTTTTCTTCATGAGGTCGTCTGTAATCATTTTCAGACGGAGAGAAACAGATCACTTTGTATTCCCATGGGTTTGAGACAAAAGTCACAAATGGCAGGCCCGTGCACTGGAGCGAGCCAGCACATTGAATTTGGCCCCCTCTTTTTTTCTTTTAAAGTTTCAAAATTAGTTGCCAAGTAGAAACAAATGTTTTGCATTTTAAAAATGCAGATTTTGAAGTTTTCATGCAGACACTCTGCAGCTTGCCACGGTCCGCACTGCTCCCTCTCGCCTTTACCCAGCCCACTTCAACTGTTTACATGATCTGCCTATTCTCATATGAGTTTGGCAGCTCTTATATTGGACTTTAGGGAGCCTATTACAAACCTCTGAGGGAAGAAAATAAAGGGACATTTGCGAGGGGGGAGGGAAAAGGGAAACTTATATGGAGAAAGAAAATAGATTTTTCAAACTATGTCCTTGCTGCCTTTCCTCTTAAATTCCTAATTTACTTTTTCTGTTCAATGCTTGGATTTGGTTAGCCTCAGTTGACCCAAGTCTTCAAACAACCAGGATAGTATATAACTGGAAGACAAAAGATGAGATAATAAACTTGACACTTTGATTAGATTTTTTTTCTTATTGCAAGTATTGAACTACACAGCTAAAATAGAGTGAGGTAAAATAGCAATATGTAGGTGGTGAGAAAAGACACTCCAAGGTACAAGTGATTAATTTGGACACATTAGAATAAAGCCAATCTGAATTACTTAAAAATTAAAGTTACAGAATATTTTTGAAAGATGTAATTTTGCCCCACCCCATTTCCATCCCCCTCACTGATATTTAGGCCAAAGAGTAGGTATCTATGGAATTTGGGGTAAAGAGGGACATATATCATGCACATGTTTAGACACTAGAGTCCATCCATGTTTCTGCCTTTGGAATGTGGATTCCTGGATGTATGGATTGCTAGGCTTGCAGTATGGGGAGTCATAGGCTGATCATAGGCATCTTCCTAGAGCGCCAATTTTACTTGAGCATCTTTTAAAGAAAAAGGTTAACTCATTTAACTGGTAGGTTATTTAAATCATTTTATATTAAAAAACATACTTTCGAGTAGGATGACAAATTTGCATGCATTTTTAAGATAAAACAAGAGACTTCAAAACATTTTGTTATGGAGAGGCACGTAGATTTTTGCCCCCACATCTTTTTCTACTTTCCTCAGTGACCAGGACAAATTTAGAGAAGTTTGAGAAGGCTGGAAGTCGTGCCTAGAGCTGAAGAGGAACGTGGGCCTGCCATATTGGACTAGGGCAGAATAGAGACAAGTTTGGTGGTGGCGGGGGGGGGGGACAGCCTACAAGGCTTGTGACTCCAGATGTCTCTATTAGGACTCCTGTATGGGCTACAGCAGACTGCTGGGTGGACTGGAGGATCAGATGGGTCTAACAGGGTAATAGGATGCTAGGCAAATGCAGAAGTGGGCCAGGTAGCAGTTATGGTGCTGAGCACAGGCTTCAGGGACCTGTAGCACCCTCCCTTCTCCCAGCCAGGTGCTAAGTCATCCCAAGTAAACAGCTTTAAGAGAAGTCCCTTGGCCCACCTCATCCCCAACCAGACAGCCACCCTGAGACCCTTCTAATAGCATTGTTGATACTGCCACTGTTATTTATGATAATCAAGTTGGTTTGCAGTATATTTGTTGGGGGAAGGAAAGTTGCATTCATGAAATTTATGGTCAATAGTTCCTTTAAACAAGGTAACTTGGTTCTTTTCAGGCAGCTCTTCTACGGCTTTCCTTTCCTCTCTCTTAAAGGGACCCTATTTCACAGATGGAAATTAAGAGTCAAATAATTGAGCTCCTCATTTGTTACTATCTTGTCCAGGCCCCATTACTTAAAAAGAGTCTCATTCCAATTTACAAAAAAAGTTTCCAGTAGCCCTGCAATCAGTCATAAAGTTAATTAGAATTCAACTTGTGAAACATTTCTCTTCTTCTTAAACACACCTTTGTTAGACTACTGTCATTGAATTAATGTAGTATCTCTTCACAAGATGACAGTGTAGAGATGCACGTGATTAATTACATGCGTCACTCGAAACCCGTCACATGAAGATCTTTGAGGAGAAATGTTTCAAATAATAAAATAGAAATGCTTAAATGAGTTTTATGGCTCCATTTAACAGGTAAGAAGTTTTTCCTAAAATGCTTATAGTCTAATATTTAACTTTTGACTTTCTTTTATAGTTGAAAATTGGATACCACTTTAGAAGAGGGTATTAATGGTACAAATACGACGTGTGGAGTCAGGTTAAAGACGAAGCTACTTTCCTTGCTCAAACGCTAAAGTATTATCTGCAATGAGTTTACTTAGAAGCTACTGAAACAGGTTGCTGCATTTATTTTATAAGCAATGGATGGACTACTGTAAAAACTCTTAATTTTAAGTAGCTGCATTATATTTGAGATGTTAAAAAATTCTTCAAGATAATATGATACACTGAAACATATGTCCTACCAAATAAAACCATTTCCAGCTAAGAGCAAATTTTAACATAGTGCATTATAAAAAGTGTTTTACAACTGATATATTACTCTTTAAAGCATAGAACCTGTAATTTTCATTTGTGAAATTGGTATAATTAGTGCCTCATTAATATTTTCCAGAGTATAGCTATTCTCCCCTTCCCAATTTGGTAAATATTGAAAAACAGAATTATATTCCACAATCTTAAGTAACTTTCAGTAAGTAAGTAATTTTTGCTTTTAGTAAAATTTAGGAGAAAATAATATTCTCATATTGCATAGTACTTTTTGATGTCACCTTTCATTTTATTTTTAAAAATCAAATAAAGTTGAGTTTTATGGTATGTTTATTGTTAGAACCCATTATTCCATTTTATCTCAACAAGACTGAAAAAAATACATAATATTTTAGAAGAAAACCATAATAGAGGTGTTACAGGAAAGGGGTCAGATCCAGATCCCAAGAGAGGGTTCTTGCATCTCGTGCAAGAAAGAATTTAGGGCAAGTCCACAGTGCAAAGTAAAAGCAAGTTTATTAAGAAATTAAAGGAATAAAAGAATGGCCACTTCATAGACAAGAGCAGCCCTGAGGGCTTCGGGTTGCCCATTTTTATGGTTATTTCTTGATAATATGCTAAACAAGGGGTGGATCTCATTTTTAGACCATATAGGGTGATTTCCTGATATTGCCATGGTGCTGGAAACTGTCATGGCGCCAGTGGGAGTGTAGCAGTGAGGACGACCAGAGGTCATTTTCATCGCCATTTTGATTTTGGTGGGTTTTGGCTGGGTTCCTTTACTGCAACCTATTTTATCAGCAGGTTCTTTATGACCTATATTTTGTGCTGACCTCCTGTCTCATTCTGTGACTCAGGATGCCTGAACCATCTGGGAATGCAGACCAGTAGGTTTCAGCCTCATTTTACCCAGTTCCTATTTAAGATGGAGTTGCTCTCGTTCACGCACCTTTGACAGAGGTAAGAATAGAAGAGAATACAAGAGGAGAGGTTCAAACTATTAAGAATCTTCTGGATACCTAGCTTAATAAGGCAGTATTTCTTAGCACAGTCTTCGGAACACCTGTGTGTCAATAAATATGAGGTGTTTCTGCACATTACAGAAGTCTGACCCCAGTGGCATAACCACATAGGGGTTCCTCTTTCCAGTTTAACAGGATGTCTGGAAATAGGCGGACAGGACTGGTGCAGCTGCTTGAGGATATTATTATGGACCCAGCATCCCAGTGGCCTACTTCTCCTTTATCCTTGGCTTGTAACATTTATCCTCATGGTGGCAAAACACCTGTTAACACCAGGCATCCCATTTGTTTTTCAGGAGTAGGGCTGAGAGCTTTCTCCTAGAAAGGCTTTGCCTTTTCAGTTAGGAAGGGACCTGACCCTAGGCCAGAACTGTCACATCACCACATCTATTTCAAAATTCACCTTGAGATGAACCAGCACCTCACCTTGCTACCCTTAATGTAATCCTGGTGTTCTTAGTAAGGCTTAAGAGGGAAATGGGTATTGGTTGAAAAACAGCAGTGTTTGTTGTACTCTGTTGCCTGGGTTGTTAAAAGTGAATTCATGAGCTGGGTGTGGTGGTATGTGCCTGTAATCCCAGCTACTCAGGAGGCTGAGGCAGAAGAATCCCTTAAGCTCAGGAGTTGAAGACTAGGCTGGGCAACATAGTGAGACCCTGTGTCTAAAATATTGTTTTAAAGTTAAAGAAAATGGATTTATAGCTACCTATCGAATCAATCCCTGGGGTTAGGCCTCTGGGCTCTGCATTTTAATGTGCTCTTCGGGTGGTTTCGTGCAGATTGAAGCCTGAATTTCACAAGCATAGGTGATATAGGAGTAGAAGAAAACATGTCTGTTTGTTTAGGAGGTGGTACATCACCGTATATTTGAGACTACTAGAGAACAATATTTCATCTCATGTGTATGTTAGGATACTGTGGGCTATAGGTACCAGAAAACCCAACTCACACTTAAATACTAAAGAAAATTTTAATTTTATGCAATGCAAGTTGAGAGGCAGGATGTTTGTGATTGGTAGACTCAGTGAAAATCAATATAAGTTTTTCTGTCTCTCCACTCTGCTGTTCACCTTTCCAGCCTCATTCTATGGCCGATTCACTACTCCTAGGTTGTAAGACAGCTACCAGCAGCAATTAATGCTTCATCTTCTCTTGTTCATATCCAATGGGAGCAAACAAGTGCTTACAATTGCTCTCCAGAGTGAGAAACAATTCTAGAAACCTCCAACAATCCTCTCTTTCTGTCTCATCAGCAAGAAGTGAATTACATGGCCATTTCTGAAAGACTAAAGGGTAGCAATGGCCTTTTAACCAGTTAATGCAATGCCCTTTCAGCTAGAATCAAAGTTGTCAGCATTTCAACTTGCACTTCTTTCAAAGAGATAGGGTCAAATGGGTGTTGGAGGGAGTAAATCTCTATGCCAGTTCACTGCACCCAATAATCAGCATCCTGACTTGGCCACTTAGGCACAGCCATTCTGGCTTCTCAGCCCTTTGCTGAGCTTCTCACTGCAGATCCCTATCCTTTGGGTGGAGGTTGCGGGTGAGATCAGAATTTTGACAAGAAGACCAGAGTTACAAGTCTATCACTTTGGTCACCTTAGAAGACTGGCCAAAGCATTTCTTAACTCCGAGGTCGCATAGACTTGCTCTTTTTTTGAGACAGAGTTTCACTCTTGTTACCCAGGCTGGAGTGCAATGGCGCGATCTCGGCTCACTGCAACCTCCGCCTCCTGGGTTCAGGCAA
>NW_016107377.1:3409594-3413938 GCF_001604975.1 Cebus imitator
AAAACCCGTCCAAAAAAAAAAAAAAAAAAAAAGTACTTAGGATCACTTCTACCCTGGAATTGCATATTCATTTTATGTTTGGAAATTAATACTTGCACAAGGTCTCATGGCTTCATGGCTGTTTAGTGACAGAACCAGAATTCAATTTGAGGGTACATGACCCATTTTCTTTGAGCTCTCTTTCAGCATTTTTTTTACTGACATTATCTATACAGGCAGAATAGTATATACAGCCAAACACATAACAAGGCTGAATAAGAGAGGGATGATAGGTTTGAGGTTGGAGAAAAAGTTGATGAATCCAATTTAGAATTTGCAAATTGAAAAGCAAATTTTCCATCCATCTGTAAACAAGATTCACATCTGAGTAACTAATGTTGGAGACTTTGAACTATCACCATAAAAAGGTGAAGCCAGACTCTCCATGAGAAAGACAAGAACAAAAGAAGGCAAATATCAAAGTGAAGAGAGCAGTGAGGATCCTGATGGCTAGGGAAACAACAGGAGCCAGGGACAGTCATATCTGCTGTAAGAGGACAGACAGCATTTGTTCTTATTTAAGAGACTGCATCTGTGTTGCCCAGGTTAGACTCGAACTCCTGTGCTCCAGCAATCCTCCTGCTCCCAGCCTCCCAAGTAGCTGGAACTACAGATGTATGCCCACCATATTCAGCAGTATTAGCTCAGGGCAAAATATGTGGAATTGGGAAAGAATGAGAGCAGGAAGCTAGCTAGCCCTCTTGTCTCTTTCAAACCAGCATTCCAGAATAACTGGAATTTCTTACCTACATTCTTGACCTTAGTGTTACTCAAATTTTACATGTGGTGAAATCAAGGAAACTAAAGGCTTAATTACTTGACATATGGCATTAGAGCTTGTTTTACATTATTCTACTCAATAAAAACAGGGATTTCATGCAAAGGACTATACCCAGTACTATGGACTGAATGTGTCTCCCCAGCCTTCTTATGTTAAAGCCTAATCCCCAGTGTGATGGTATTTGGATGTAGGGCTTTTGGGAGGTAGTAGGTCATGAGGGTGGAGCCTTTGTGAATGGGATTAATGACCTTATAAGAGACATGAGAGATGATCCCTCTCTTGGTCATGTGAGGATACAAGAAGGCAGCTAACTACAAGCCAGGAAACAGGTCCTTGACCGACAGGATTCACCAGTGCCTTGATCTTGGACTTCTAGTCTCCAGAACTGTGATATGTTTAAGCCACTCAGTCTACAGTATTTTTGCTATAGTAGCCCAAGCAGACCAAGAGATCACAAACGGGACGCCCTTTTCTAAACTTAGCACCTATTAGTAGAGTATAATCAAAGTCAGAGAGGAGTATTAGTTCAGAGCAGTAAAAAGCACTGATGTATCATTATCTTTGAGGTTGACATCCCTACACCCAGCAATCCCATTAAGGCATTAGGTGAGGACAGCTCCTTCTATCAGGGATCACAACACCATGGGACTCTAGGAGCCAAACAAGTAACAGCAAGAAGCAAAGTGGACCAAGATACATGGTGACATCACATGTTCTTCAGCTGCTCCTCCATTTTCATTACATGAAATCTTATATATGTCTTTAGAAAAATGTACTCACACCAATCCTAGGAAGAGGGAAGCTTCCGCCCTTCAGGACATGAGTCTAAGCTGGTACTTCAAAATGTGACAACAGAATTCTCCAACCCAGTTTTAACAAAGAATTTTATTTGTTGTTTCCTAAAAAGTAAAATCCAGAAAATAGCAACCCACTGCAAGAAGAGTTCTATAAGAAAACATTTTCAATCATTCTCTCTTCTCTTCACATGGTGTACTCTTTCACATACACATCATCAGAAAGCAGACTGAAAAATGCAAACCCTGTGTGAAAGGCACATGGCACTAGTATTGCTCACACCTGCTACACCTCCTTGGAAGCCAAGGGAAGGCTTTTCTGCAGTCTCCCCATTTTGATAGAAACTGATCACAATTTTTTTTAGAGGAAAATATTTAAAGGTCTCTTCCCCTGCTCTTAAGTTATCTGCTGGAAAGGTACAGAATTAAAAAGCTTTTTTCACCCAGCTATGATCAAAACACAGAATACTAAAGAGCATCTGAGTTACATACTTGGATATTTTCAAAGGAAGTTGAACCTCAAGTTCTGCTACTCTTCAAAACGGGTAACAAACAAGAGGATGTGATAGGGACAGTTAAAAAAAATTGGTAGTCATTCTCTGATTGAGCAAAGCAAGCTTTCTCAACCATCAGCCAATATGACCTCATTGATCACAAGCCCTGCAGAGATCCAACAAGATTTGAATTTTAAATACAGAACATATTTCAAAGATAACCAAGAGGGAGTGCTGAGGTATGAACAGAATTGAGTGCTGGTGAAGGCAGAGAGTAAAGAATCCCAAGAAACTTTTAGTGCCATTTTCATTTAATAAGCCAATAGAATAGCAACCTAAAAACCCTGGCTGTGATGACACCAGGATGTTTTTATGGAAGTGCTGCAGGAAAACATGACTGGCAGCTGACATCCTCTGGCTCACAGCACCAACTTCTCCAAGAGTCTTAAGGCTGGGGTGTGCAGCGGAGGTATTTCTTGCCAGATGGGAGCTCTTTGATGAAGACTCCTTTCGGGAAAAGTTTTTTGGCTTCTTCTTCAGGGATGGTTGGAAGGACCATCACACTATCCCCATCCTTCCAATCAACTGGGGTGGCAACCCTCTTTTCTGCTGTCAGCTGGAGAGAGATGACTACCCTGAGAATCTCATCAAAGTTCCTGCCAGTGGTAGCTGGATANGGGTAACAAACAAGAGGATGTGATAGGGACAGTTAAAAAAAATTGGTAGTCATTCTCTGATTGAGCAAAGCAAGCTTTCTCAACCATCAGCCAATATGACCTCATTGATCACAAGCCCTGCAGAGATCCAACAAGATTTGAATTTTAAATACAGAACATATTTCAAAGATAACCAAGAGGGAGTGCTGAGGTATGAACAGAATTGAGTGCTGGTGAAGGCAGAGAGTAAAGAATCCCAAGAAACTTTTAGTGCCATTTTCATTTAATAAGCCAATAGAATAGCAACCTAAAAACCCTGGCTGTGATGACACCAGGATGTTTTTATGGAAGTGCTGCAGGAAAACATGACTGGCAGCTGACATCCTCTGGCTCACAGCACCAACTTCTCCAAGAGTCTTAAGGCTGGGGTGTGTAGCGGAGGTATTTCTTGCCAGATGGGAGCTCTTTGGTGAAGACTCCTTTCGGGAAAAGTTTTTTGGCTTCTTCTTCAGGGATGGTTGGAAGGACCATCACACTATCCCCATCCTATTGAAAGACATTGAGAATGGTGAAATTCAATCTCAGTGAAGCTTCAAGGCCTTCAACAATTAACTTCAGAAAAGTAGCTACAGGTACTAATGAAACTGATCAAGTGTTCTTTTTTCTCTCCTCTTTGAGGATTTTGTTTTCCAAGTTGATCTTTGGCGTTTTTGGAAGAAAAGTAGTTCCTTCATCTTAACAAGAAACAGCACTGTTTTAAACCCAGTAACAGCCAGCCACCACATTTTAAATTTAATTCTAAGTGAGTATCATGGCCTATATAGGCCCTGTGTGATGGAATTCTGCCTCCCCTCGCCTCTAGTCCCTCACCCCACCTTCTGCAGCTTCTTCTCCAGGCATGCTAGCTTTCTTTGCATTCCTCCAACATGCCTGGCTTACCTGTAGGCCCAGCTTCTTGCACTAACTGTTCCTTCTGCCTGCAGGGCTCGTCCCTCACAAATATACATCTTCTCCCTGTCTTTCTTCCCAAAGGTCCCTTCATAGACAGGCATTCCTTAACAGTCATACTCCCATCCCATCCTGTGCTGTTATTCTCACCATCTATGTTTGATTCTTCCTGTAGCACTTAATAAACTTGTTTACCGTTTGTCTCCACTCACTGGAATGGAAGTTCTATGAGGGGAAGGACTTTCTATTGTTCACTGCTATTTGGGCTCAGTAAGTATATAGGTAATAATACATTAACTAGTGGATACAGAATTTAAGTGATTTGTCTGTCAGCAAAAAATAACAAAATAAAACCTGGTATTCAGGTTAGCATTATTTAAAAAATGTAGCAATGTTAAGATACACTTGTGATATGGTGTTATCCATGTCCTAAAGATTAAAAGTTTATGAACAAATTTTGGAGAATTCTAGCACAGATTTAAAAGAATAAAGCTTAAAAGAAATGAAATACTTAATGACATTAATACATCCATGACTTAACAGAAATGGCCAATCAAGATTGTGTGATAAATATTTTGCCATCAGGAAAGGGTTAGATAAAATTTTTTTTTTTTTTTTTTTTTTTTTTAAAT
>NW_016107377.1:3414661-3421859 GCF_001604975.1 Cebus imitator
GCGTGCCTGTAGTCCCAGCAACTCAGGAGGCAGAGGCAGAACTGCTTGAACCCAGGAGACGGAGGTTGCGGTGAGCCAAGATCACGCCACTGTACTCCACCCTGGGTAACGAGCGAAACTCCCAGTCTCAAAAAAAAAAAAAAAAAAAAAAAAATCTTCCATTAGGAAAAGGAATCATTCTGACCAATAATTTTTCCAAATTATCTAAAAGTTGGTAAGCAATATATAGGAAGTTTGTGTTGTATACAAAAGGTGTTACAAAGACATTGAAAACGGCCTACCAGCAAATCTTGAACTCGGCCATGTGGAAAAATCCTCCCAGTGTACCTGCGTGCCAGAAACAGAGCCCCAGGTAACACAGACCTTGTAGTTGGCCTTTAGAGACCGGCCCTTCAGGCCTTCCAGGCAAGTTGAGAAAATGCTTTTTTAAACATCTTTACCTTCCAGTCAACTGGGGTGGCAACCCTCTTTTCTGCTGTCAGCTGGAGAGAGATGACTACCCTGAGAATCTCATCAAAGTTCCTGCCAGTGGTAGCTGGATAGAGGATAGACAGCTTCAGCTTCTTATCAGGACCAAAAACAAACACCTGCAAAGCACAGAAAGGCATAAATAGGAAGAGTTCTTTGAATGTTTTTGATATTAAAGCCACTTAGAAAGCTCTGCAGTCATTAATACTGTTCAGGGGTATAAAAGCAAGACAAAACCTGGAAGGATACACCAATCTGCTAAAGTGGATGGTTGGAATACAGATAATTCTCTTCTCCCTGTTATTTTCCTAAATTTAGAAGGGAATTCTATTTGGTTCTGGCTATCCAGTAAGGAAAGCTGATATGCAAATTTAATCCAGGAAAGGCTGTGTCAATTGGGGAGGACTATCATAAAAATAATACTAATGGGAGTAGATATTGTTCCTTGAATAGTTGTACATTTATTCAGATGAGGGATTGGGTTTGTTCTCTAGTGGGCAGAGGACAGAACAAATAAAAATTTAAAAACAGCTGCCTTATGAAGAAGGACATGGCCCATCACTTTAAAGACAGGGCGGTCAGGAGAACTATAAAAAGGTTTCTCAATTCTGGAGGACATTTTGGTATAAACAGCTTTTTTTTTGTAGATTTCCATGAGCTATGAATTAAGTTGAAAAATTTAGCTGAAAACTTCAGCCACTTCACATCAGCATTAAAGATTATCAGTGATATTGTCACCAATACACAGTTATTTCATAATTGTAGCTATTTCCTTATCTCCTCTAGCTGGTATAAGCACTTACATAGGACATGCAGTCTGATCAGTTATGCTGACACAAAATGAATCTGTATGACCTACCACACGAGCTGTCACAGGCATGCCCTTTTCATCCTTCTCTGCTGGATCCAGCATGCCCAACAGGATGGCAAGGTCCCGATTCTTATCATCAATGATAGGAAAAGGTAATTTTTCTGTGGGCTCTTCACCATTGTAAGCATTGATATCCTGAAACATAAGTAAAAGGGTAAGGGGAATCTAAACCCAACACATCCTCTGAGTTTCATCCAGTTAACAGCCATCACCTTGCAAGACAGCAAAGAGGACCACATCACAGTAATTGTCTCTAAGCAATTTTAATTTTAAAAAATGAATAAATGAACACTCTTCAACCCGATTATTGCCAGGATTAACAGCAGAGTACAGTACTTGGGTTGAAACCATGGACCAAAGCCATTTTCCCTAACTTACAAGTCAATGTATATCAATCGCATGTGCTTGACATAGTGATTAGTAAAGAGTAAGCATCCCTCAATAAGTAGTTATCATTGTTACTTAACAATACATTGTAGCAAAGTCCTTAAAATGTTTTCAAGGTAAATTTAGACCACCCAATTTTAAGTAAATTCTTTTGCTAAAAGCAGATAATTCCTTCAATTAATTCATTCAACGAATATTGACTGATCACCTAAGGTGTACTGAGTAGTGAGCATTGTTCCAGCAGCGCACAAAACAGAAGTCTCTGTTCCTGCTGAGTCTACACTCTACTAGGGAGAAACAAACTAAATAATATGCAGAGTATTTGAGATGGTGACACGTGCTGAGAAGGGGACCGTGAATGTGAAAAGGAGTTATAATTTTATATAATGAGGACAAGAAAGGCGTTGATGAAATGTCCTGTGAGTTGAGACCCAAAAGAGGTGAGGGTAAGTCACACAGAGCCCTGGGGAGTGAGTCTTCCATATATGATACAGGACATATTTTGAAGGGAGAGTTGACAAGTTTGAGGATAAATCAGATGTATAATGTGAAAAAACATGAAGAATTAAGAATGGCTCCTGGATTTGGGGTGTGAACAACTATAAAAATGTAGTTGCCATTAGTTGAGTAAAACTCTGGATTTAAGAATGAGGCCTAGTTAGACATGCTAGGTTTGAGATGACTGGACATCCCTGGAGAGATGCTGAGTAGGCAGTGGCTACACAAACCTGGAAGAGTCTGGCCTAGAGATGAAAATTTGAGAATCACAGCATATAGATGGTATTTAAAGATGTGAGTGGATGAGCTCACCAAGAGAAAGAGTATAGACAGAAAAGAGAGGAGGTCTAAGAAAAAGGTTCACGTTAACTTCAGCATACATTAGGAGTTGGGAGATGAAGAATTAGTGAACAGGAACAGCTGGGATGTGGTGTCCTGGAAGCCAAAAAAGGAAAAAGTTTCAGGAGGCACGTGATCACCTGGGTTGAATGCTGCTGGTAGGCCAAGATGAGGGCTGAGAACTGACTGACCAATGGATTTAGCAATGTGATACTGTGTGTTTCAACTGAAATTTTCAAATAATCAGTGAACTTTGAACCTGAAACTTACTTGTATCTTAACCTCAAAAACCAAGTACTCTATACTTTATAACTTGATCTATAATCTCAGGCTTGAAGCACACACCAATTGATACTATACCTTGCTCCAGGCAAGATGGTCCTCGACACTGTCTATTGAAAGGGCAATCAACTTAACATTCCTCTTGGCAAATTCTGGTGCCAACTTTGCAGCTCTGCCAAGCTCTGTGGTGCACACTGGGGTAAAGTCCCGAGGGTGGGAGAAGAGAATGCCCCATCTGAAAGGAAGAAAAAAACAAGGTCACAATTGAATGAAGAGTTATCACCAACATCGCATAGAATGAAAAGTCATAACTTCTGGATCAAAAACAGGCTTTCTTTTTTTCAATGAATGCTTATGATGATATTTACTTTTAAGCTTTTCTGTTGAGTAATGCTTTTCAATCTACTTACCTCCAGAGAAGCCTATGCTTATAGCCCAATTTAATCAAAGATTTAAAATTCAAGATGACACATATTTAAAAAGACTAATTTTAAGGTGTTGCCTCCTTTAATAATTGTGGTGCCACCCTGACTCCTTTTTGGCTAATAAAATCTGTGCTATTCAAGTCAAGCAGCTTACTGAAAAAATTTAATTATTTCTTCTTATCCTTTTCTACGTTTGTTTTCCTAGCATAGACCCTGACATTCAGCTCCAATAATGGATGTCCCAGAATGCCCTGAACATCCTGGGACACCCAAACAAATGCCTGACTGCAATAATTAACAGATTATGTAATCTGAAATAAATAGGTTTCTATCCTCTATTTATATGTAAAAAAGTTGACATTTGGTTTCTTTGAAGCAAGTGGATATAAAATCTTTTGTAAAACCACTTTACTAATCTAACCTGCCAAACAGGATACCCAATATTTACACCCTGACAAAACAATAGCATCTTAACAGTTTTACGTATCTCTTCATTTGCAGTATCTTTTTCTTCTGTCTTTGGACCAAGCAGGTAGAAGACGAATAGCCTACAATGTAGATTTCTATGGCGGCAAATTCTCAGGTAAATACTAACATCTAAGTCATCATTGTCTAAGATTATATTTATAGATTGTGAACACGTTTCAAGATGTCATCAGGAAAGCTGGAGTTTTCAACTGAAAAGGAAAATTTAACCCTCAGTTCTCCGCATCCCCATCAACTTAAACCATCCTAAACCAGATGATTTAGGCAGAATCCTAAACTAGTAAATAACTAAATCTAGCCTAGATGCCAAGCCGACCTTTTCAAAGTTTCTCTGAGCACAGAGAACAAGCAAAGACAAGGGCACCTCCTTTCCACCTACAGCTGCCACTCAACTCCCAAGGTTTCAGGAAGGGAAAGACCTTCTTACACAAAGGATGGAGGGGAGGCTGGGCGTGGTGGCTCGCGCCTATAATCCAAGCACTTTGGAGGCCAAGGCGGGCGGTTCACCTGAGGTTGGGAGTTCAAGACAAAAAGGATGGAGGGCCCTATGACAAGACTGGGAAGAAAGTTGATATATTTTTTGTAAGAATGTGGAGGTGTGCACTATGTTCATTTTATTATTAAGATCAAAAAGAAGAAGATAGAGTATATCTTTTGACCTAAGTAATATCCCTATGAGTAAAATCTAGGCCTTAGATTCTATGGAAAACGATCTATTTAATGGTTAGATGAGACTTAACAGAAGGTCTCCAGAAGTTGAGAAGAAATGGAATAGGGCATTTCCTCCTGTATTGTTAAAGGGAGGATGAATTCTTTAGAAAAGTTAGGAGTTCTTTCTCCATTGTGAGTGAGTCAATAGAGACTGTTCTGCTGAATCATGAGAAAGGAACTGGTTTTAAGCCAGTTTACTGTCCTTCCCTCCCTCAGAAGCCAAAGTCCAGTTTTCCAAATGGCTACAAATAGGATAAACTCCAAGAATGTCTTACCTTGGACTTCCTTTCCCTCTAAGTCTTCCTACTGCTGCACTTAAGAGGAATTCAGTGACATTCTCCCATTTCCTTTCTTATTCATTTTCAAAAGACAAAAGGTTTCCTCCTTCAAGAAAATGGTTCCCACTTCCTAAGCCCCAGAATACCCATGGAAAACACATATTTTGTTTAGGGAAGATGTGCTAAGAAGCTGCTTCTACCACCTACAGAAACAGTGATAAAGTTCAATAAACTCACCCAATGCAGCACCCAACCTCTTTAGTTGTTTCCAATGATCAGAGGTAAGGTAGAGAGATACATTTTAATTTTTTCTCCTCAAAAATACCTGGACCAAAAATTGACAGTCTGACTTGGGATCATATACAGAACAATTTGGAAAAATCAGGCAAAAATCCATGTGTTATAAACATATAAAATACTCAAACTTCTCTTCCTGGTAAGGTAGGGAATACTGTGCCTGATCCTAGGCAGACTTGCATATTAGTTAATAAATGCAGATGTTTTTGTCGTGTTCCTAACTATGGCTTCCTGATAAGGTACCACTTTTGATCAAATCTAGATGGCTCTAGAGGCCAATAAACATTAACAAAACCCCAAAAAAGTATGGTTAGTTTAAAAAGTCACAGCATTTATAACTGTTGGCACAGTAAATATGTTTTATGGTAATGTTTAATTTATACATGCTAAGAGTTCTAGAAATATTTTATGTTTCATGGCGTTGAGGGCTGCAGGTAGAAACAGGGAGGAACACAACTCTAAAAATCCCAAGGATTGCTGGAGAAATATTACCTAAGTATGAGACTGTCCATAAGCTGTATATCTAAAGTATTTTTCTGTATTCAAGGTTTGAATATTCCATTTCTCAACCTTTTTTTTTTCAGCCTAATCCCATCTTTCAAAAAGCTTAATTTTTTCCCTGTTCAGTGGCTAGAAAAGGGACTTAAGAGGTTGTAAGGGGCTGGGCAGAATCTCTTCCTGGTTTTCTGCACAGCCCTGTCCAATCACTGACTAATTTCATAAGCTTCTCTCTTTATCTCCCTGGATACTGTACATAAAAAGGAAACAAACTGGGGAAGAATTGTCATTGTCAAGCCTTGGAGCCCCACAGTGTAGTGGGACCACGATAACCCCAGAACCATAATATAACTGGACATGCCTGGAATGCTTCTGATGAAAACTAAGCAATTTCCAGTTTGCTGATTCAGGAACTGTTAAAAAAAAAAAAAAAAAAAAAAGGGAAACACCGATTAACTACTCCTATTCAAAATGGTAAAACTGCCAAGTCAGATCACAGGTCATCAATTTGACTATCATGTGCTAGAAGCAAGGCAGAAAGTAGAGGGGACAGTGAGCGGCACACCACTGGGAAACAAAAGAGTCTCAGAGTGGGGGAGTACACGTGTCCTGGAGCCTGGAACAGCCATCACAAGCGAGAATAGGTCACTGCAGCTGATCAGTTTCAGAAAGTCCTTCCCTCTAAGGGTTGCAAGTTCTGGAATCTCTGAAGGCACACCTACACACAGAGTGTTCTTGGCTCTTCCCAAAGCTGTTATCAGATCATATCTTGGCCAATGGAGGAGGCTAGGGACAAAAAGTCTTCCGGCCACTTACTTGGCAGTTAGTGGTTTTAAATTTTACATTTTGTGCCCAGAAGCCTGCAAATACTACTGCCAACTAGAGCCAGCAGCTGTGTCCTCCACCTTTGGCTTTAGACACCCATCCTCCCCAGGGAGCAAATTCCAGAACGGAGGGTGGGAGGGAAGGCGGTGTGACCCTGGGCAATATTCCCGGTAAGTGACTGCCAATGCCGCCCCGCCCCTTCGCCCTCGTCCAGAGTACTTGCAGTTTACTAATCCGAGTTAAACGGAAAACAAACCCTCCCCTGAGCAGTGAGTTTCTAAGACCTGCAGAACCCAATTTTGTCCTCCCCACCCCCCACCTTGGCGTGGCCTTGCCCAGCCACGCCGGAGGCGGGGAGACCAGGAGGGATCTAGCAGCCCGCGCAGGACACGCCGAAGGGGTGGGTGCCAGCCCCTAGCAGCGCAGCGGACGCTTAGCAGGGGCCACACGGCCTGGCGCGCCAGAGAACCAGTGCAGAGGAGGGGGCGGGCGGCGCTGGGGGCTGAGCAGAGGGAAGGACGGAAGGGAGAAGAAATAGGGAAGGCAACCTAGTCCCGGTGCAATCGAGGCCAGGGCAGGGTTACGCGGGGGCTACTTACGAGTCTCCCAGAAAGTCATGGAAACGGATGGGGCCGACGGTGGTATTGGCCTCAAAGTTGGGAGCCACGTCCCCGAGAAGCAGACCTCCAGGCATGGCGGCGGCGGTGATGAGCTGGCGCCGCACGGAACAACCAAACGAGTGGTTCTCCCGAATAAGGAGCCTCTTTCCCGCGCGCAGATGAATAAGCGAAGGAGCGAAGGGCGGGGACTGGGGCAGCGGGGGCGGGGCCGGG
>NW_016107377.1:3423215-3425554 GCF_001604975.1 Cebus imitator
GCCTGCAGTCCCAGCTTCTTGGAAGGCTGAGGCAGGAGAATCTCTTGAATCTGGGAGGCGGAGGTTTTAGTGAGCCGAGACTGCGCAACTGTACTGCAGCCTGGGCGACAGAGCAAGACTCTGTCTTGGAAAAACAAACAAACAAAGGGTAAATGCTGATGGGGGAAGGTGGAAGGTGGAAGGTGTAAATGACTGGAGTTCAGAGATGAGAAAAATCCTCTGGATGGGACTGGCAGGCTTACGGCAGGGGCGCGGCAGTGTTGAGAGTAGTGACTCACATACTGTGATTTATGTTTTCATCATAGTGATGTGTTTGTGTGTGCATGCTAATCATATTTACCCAGTTCTTCACTGAACCGGGACTTGCAGTAAAATTACTGGTAAAATTTCTAGACCCTCCAGAAAACCATCTAAAGCGAATGTAATTTAATTTCTAATTTGGCTTGAAGCTTTTTAATTTTTTTTGAGATGGGATCTTGCTATGTTGCCCAGGCTGGAGTGCAGTGGCTATTCACAGTCGCTATCCCACTACTGATCAGCGATCCCAATACTGATCAGCAAGGGAGTTTTGACCTGCTCCACTTCCGACCTGGGCCGGTTCACTCCTCCTTAGGCAACCTGGTGTTCCCCTGCTCCCGGGAGGTCACCATATTGATGCCGAACTTAGTGCGGACACCCGATCGGCATAGGGCACTACAGCCCAGAACTCCTGGGCTCAAGCCATCCTCCCACCTCAGCCTCCCGAGTAGCTGGGACTGCAGGCATGCGCCACCGCGCCCCGCAGCTTGAAGCTTTAACAGCTCCATGTTTTAACTCCCTTTATAGGGGGGAAAGAGAGTAATTGGGAAAGAAGAGTAGTTTGGCCTAAGACACCGTTAACAACGTGTTGTGGAAATAAGCTAGAAAACACAGTACTCCATAAACATGGAACATGAATACAGAAACAGATTATTGATGTCTGTCAAAGGCATAATTATATAATTGCCTATTGTAAAGTAAGCAAATATAATAAAATACTCATTCAAGTTTATGGTGCCAGAAGCTGTACATTGGCAGTGCCCCCGTATTCTGTGAACTTGTTTTAGACTTTGGAAAACTTTAAATTCCTTTGAATTCTCTGTCAGCATTTGAAAACATGATTTTTTCATAAAAATATCTGGATTTTTGTCTCCTGAAAGGTCAGAAGATCTAGCAACACAGCAACACCAGGCCCGTGTTCCACTTGACAAATAGTGGCTGCTGGGTAGCCTTCTTAGAGGGTATGTGTTCTGTTACTCTGAAGGTCCTCTGTCAATTACTGACATTAGAGCAGAATTGGGAGGAAAAAGAAATAGCTCTTGCATCTCTATCTTTCAAAACTGTGCAAACGAAAGGTTAACTAAGGGCTGTATATTTCAAGAAAAAAACAGCATGTTTCTTTGTGAAAGGAGAGACTGTTCCATGAACTTAATATGCAAACAAAGTCAGAAGAGGACGGTTCTGCCTGGCCTTCATAGGTAATTGAGTTTAACATCTGACTTATACTGGAGGTGGGTGCTCTGTAGACTGGGCCCCATTCCAGAGAGGAGATTTTAAAGCTATTTTTCTGAGGATCAGTGAGACGTGTCATGGGAAAGGAGGAAGGGAGGAAGGGCAGAGGAGGCATTCCAGGGAAAGACTGGAATGTGGAAAAAGGAGATCTTGACTAAGGAAAGGATTTACTTTCCTTTGAGAGAGGGTGGAGGCTCTTGTGTCAGAAAAAATGTTTTCAGGCAGCTGTAAGGATTGGAGAGAACCTTGAAGTCCTTACAGTGATCTGAGGGACAGGAAGGAAGGGATTGCAGGGATTTCCAGGCGGCTGTGACTCTGAGATGATTCACATCTTCTCTTCTGTCCTTACTGCTTTGACCAGATTGAAGGAAAAGATGAACAGATTGGCAACGGTGATTTGGAAAAACAGCGGTGCACTATGATGCCTGTCTCTCTCACTAGATTGTGAACTCCTAAAGGTTTGACTATATTTTGTTAATGAATGTTTGTGACCTGTTAGACATAGCGGGCAGGAGGACTCTGTTGCACAAAGTATTAAAGAAACATTTGATAGGCTTCCTGTGGCCACACAGCAAAGTTTCTTGTCTGTCTACAGCTGGGAGTAAGTGAGCAAATATCTCTAGTTACACAGTTACGTCATACAACATTGGATCACGTATACGACAGTGGTCCCATAAAAATGGCGCTGAAAAATTCCTTTCGCCTAGTGACGTCTTGATGATCCTGACCCTGTGAAGCCCCAGGCTAATGTGTGCATTTGTGTCTCTGTTTTTAATTTTTAAAGAGTTTTTTTTTTTTTTTTTTTAATC
>NW_016107377.1:3425700-3431462 GCF_001604975.1 Cebus imitator
AAAAAAAAAAAAAAGAAAAAAGAAAAAGAACCTTTTAGAAATTTAAAAAAGCTTATAGAATAAGAATATTTAAAAATACAGTATTTTGTGTAGCTATACGTGTTTGTGTTTTAAGCTAAGTTTGTGTATAGCTATACAATGTGTTTGTGTTTTAAGCCAAAAGAGTCAAAACATTAAAGCAGTTTTAAAGTTTATAAAGTAAAAAAGTCATAGTAAGGTAAGGTTAATTTGTCATTGAAGAAAGACATTTTTCTTTCTTTTTTTTTTTAACTTTTTTTTCTTTTTTAAATAGAGACGGGGTTCCACCATGTTGGCCAGGCTAGTCTTGAACTCCTGAACTCAGGTGATCCACCCGCCTTGGCCTCCCAAAGTGCTGGGATAACAGGCGTGAGCCACTGCACCTGGCCGAAGAAAGACCTTTTTAAACATGAATTTAGTGTAGCATAAGTGTACGGTGTTTATAAAATCTACAGTACATTTACTCACCACTCACTCACTGACTCACTCACAGCCACTTTCAGTACTGCAAGCTGCATTCATGGTAAATGCCCCATACAGGTGTACCATTTTTTTAATCCTTTTTTTTCTTTTTTCTTTTTGAGCCAGGGTCTTGCTCTGTTACCCAGGCTAGAGCGCAGTGGTGTGATCATAGCTCACTACAGCCTCGATTTCCTGGGCTCAAGCAATCCTCCCACTTCAGCCTCCTGAGTAGCTGGGACTACAGGCACATGCCACCATACCTGGCCAATTGTTTTATTTTTGGTAGAGATGAGTCTTTCTAATAGAGTCTTTCTAATCTATGTTGCCCAGGCTGGTTTCAAACTCCTGGGCTCAAGCAATCCTCCCACCTTGGCCTCCCAAAGGGCAGGGATTACAGGTTTCAGCCATATTTTCCATGGTGTTATCATTGCCTACACTTTTCCGTACAGTAATATGCTGTGGAGGTTTAAGGCCTAGGAGCAATAAGCTATACCATGTAGCCTGTATATGTAGTAGACATCTAGTTTTGTGTAAGTGCACTCCATGATGTTCACACAATGACAAAATTGCCTAATGATGCATTTCTCATAACATATTCCCATGGTTACATGATGCATGACTCTTATTAGAACTAGGTAAAAACCCCTGTACCACTGGGATGGGGAGTTTCACCTCTCTGTTTCACCTCCTCTCTTACTTCTTCGTGTTGATGCTTCTCAGGAACATTTTCTGGCTTTTTTCTGTATCTGCAGTGTCTCTGGAGATGATATCAAGTCCAGCGGCCTTAAATAACATCTATATGCTGATGATGCTAATTTTTATCTTCAGACAAGCTCAAGATTTGTATAGCCACCTATCTGCCAATTTGACACCTTGATCTGAATGTGTCATAGACATTTGATACATATTCAAAACATAATTCTTAATTCCCATTCTTCCAACAAACTCATTCAATCACAAATGAATATACCCTTTTCCCTTTCTCTTTAGAAGGATCATCCTGCTTCCTCCTTTTACTCCCCTCCCACAGGAGTCTTAACACTAAGTCCAACTGATTCTGTCTCCAAAGCATATCTTGTAACTGTTCGCCATTCTCCATCTTTATTCCTAGCCTCTATATTCAAGTGTGCTTAATATTCATTTCCTTCCTCTTAGTTCCAAACTACTTCTCTTTGTCCTACTTCATGGTACTGGAGATGTACCTGCAAACTACGTTTTTCTCTCGGATACATGGCTTTATATTAGGTTTGGTCAATTAGGGGCTAAGGGTATGCTGAAGGGATTCTCAAGGTTGGAGAAGGGAAAAGGGACATATCTTCTCCTGCTATTTTTGCCTTCTCCACGTGATAGTGAATGGATCAGCACACACCTGGCCCTGGCAGTATTCCTTCTGGTGATGAATTGCTCCCATGGTTCCAGCAAGTGAATGTCCCCTGGAGGTTTCTTCTTCACCCCAGCAGTGGGTGAGATGTTTCTGCAGTAGCTGAACCATCTCCTTAGAGGCCCAAATCTTAGCCTGCTGCAGTCCTTTCTACATTTCTAAGTTTCCTCCTTGTTTATTTCTCCTTTCATCTTAAGAGTGATAGCTGTAGTCTGAGGTTGCTACCTCTATTACACCATACGATTCTCTTTTATCCTTTTTAGTGGTTAACCACCCTTTTACCAAGTTAACAGTTCCTTATGATTATACTTTCCTTATTTGAATGACTGTGGTTTTTGTCTCTTGACCAGACACTGGACTCATGGCAGTAGTGATCGCTGCAAGGACTGTGGCGCAGGATGGATATTTCTGAGTGTCGTGGATGCTTACAGACAGAAGGTGAAAAGCTCAGGTTCTGAAGCTCTTGGTTCAGTTCTTGGTCTGAGAACTAGAGAATTTCCATGGCAGCCCTAAAATAACCTTTTATTTCTTGTAGCCACAGGGTTGAGATTGTTAAAAATTAAACACAAAATTTAATTTTACAGGTTGCAGAACTACGACATCAGTAATTTTGTTGGGAAGTGAATGCTGGGTTTCTCATGTGAAAGTTAGGTCCTTGATTGGGAAGGAAGGAGACCCCAAAACTTGGAAAGGGACATCTGGTTGGTCTCAAATGAGAGTGAGAATCTTGAACCCCTGAGTTGCTCTGAGTCTCCCTTGCCAGGGTGAGTAGCTTGCCCTTGTATATCTGCAGGGTTTTCCCCCTCAAAAGCCCTGGTTCATCTGGAGCAAATACTTCACAAACAAGAGGATGCCCACTCTCCTCGGAACCTACCTCAAATACCCTTTATTGCCACTAGACCCGTCACCAGGGTCAGTTGTCATCATATTCCAGTGGCTGGGAAGTGGCAGCAGGTCTCTGTCTATAACTCTGGCACTGAGCCCAGATTCCCAAATTTGCCCCTTATTCCAGAGGGTCCCTGATTGCTATACAGAGGAAGTACGGGCCAAGATAACCTAACCAAACACCAGGTTCCAGATTCTCAAGCAGTCTATTTCAACACCATGGTTTTGAAAAGTAAATTTGAGAGGTAATTTTAAGGCTCTTACATAGAAGAATTCTCCCCAAAGAAACATATCTATCGTGATTATTGTTCAATTCTGGACCTCTCAGCATTGTTTTCTTGCTTTGTCAGTTACAAAATAAATAATTCTAGCTTTCTGAAGGTAGAGTAGGATGTGTGACTAATTTACAGAGAAGCATCTCTAGTGGAGGATAAACAACACGAAGTATGTAATTCTGGCTGGGTGAGGTGGCTCATGCCTATAATCCCAGCTTTGGGATGCCGAGGTGGGTGGATCACCTGAGGTCAGGGGTTCGAGACTAGCCTGGCCAGCATGGTGAAAACTTGACTCTACTAAAAAAAAAAATACAAAAATTAGCCAAGCATGGTGGTGGGCACCTGTAATCCCAGCTACTCGGGAGGCTGAGGCAGGAGAATCGCTTGAACCAGGGAGGAGGAGGTTGTAATGAGCCAAGATTGCACCGTTGTACTTCAGCCTGGGCAACAAGAGTGAAACTCCATCTCAAAAAATAAAATAAAATAAAGTACATAATTATGTTTGGAGGCACCAAGAAGAAATGATATTGGTGTTGTCTTTTTATATAAAGTTAGATTATGAATGATATTGGTGTTGCCTTTTTATATAAAGTTAGTTATTTAATATTTAAAACAATTTACAAAGTTAAATGTTTTATATATCACATTTTCCCCCACTTATTCATTCATTCATTTATTCAGTAAGCATTTTGCCAGTCTTTGTGCAACGTGCTGGTATAAAGCCTTGATGAGTTTATACTGTGATGTTCTTTTCCCTAACCTCTTTTCCTATATTTGCTCATTTATTTGTCATTCCATTTTCTCTAAACATTTCTTCTTTCCTATTTTTTCTCTTACATTATTTAAGTGTGTTATAAAAATAATTATTATCAGCTAACACCCTTTTTGGCCTTAGCCCACCTGCACCCAGGTGAATATTTAAAAAAAAAATTGTTGTCTGTTAAGATTCAGCTATCCCAAATTAGGAAGATATGGATTTTGAATAGTTCTTATAGCTGTAGTGGGCTGCATGCCTGCATTTTGCCTTTGTCACTAACAGCACCTGCTTATGGGACAATCAGAGGCACAGGAGTAGTAGAAGCAAAGTTAGGTACCCTACTGAGATTAATTCCATAATGTTGGACACTAAGCTGTAGCCGTCCGCCCTTTCAAAGTCTACCCTTCTATTGCTGCAGCATTAATTAGTACAATTCCTACTTCTCTCTGAAACAATTTTAGTTTTAGGTCATTCTCTCTGCCTAGCTACCTTGCCCATATGAAGTCTAGAAAATTTTGTTACACAGAGGTGTGCCACTTGGAAGAAAACAGTGTGGAAGGGCTCCATTAAGCATAATCCGAAAACGTAAAACCATGTGTTTACCATTAGCCTAGAATGAACACTTGGGGGATGGGGACTCCTGCTGTGTGTTTTCTTGTGGCTGCCTAGCACATGATGTCTTACTTGCCCAATAAGTCTGTTGTGTTTGCTTAATACATGTTTACTGACAGCAATGAATAAACACTTAGAAGCTAGGCTGGGTGTTTTAACAGTCAGGTGAACAAATTCTGTGAGAACAAACAAATAAGAGTGACTTCCTTTTTCACCTTCCTTCCCAAGCCAGGTTTTATTTTTTTATTCCAGCCTTGTAACCTAAACTGGAGTAAGACACTGTGGCGCCAAGGTGGAAAAACGCTGAAAACAAGGCCAGAGATGAGAGACACGTACACCTCAGGCTGTTTCATAGCAGGCGTTTAGTAAAGAGATTACTTTTAGTTTATTTTGGCCCATACTCACTCTTCAGAGCAAGTGGAATGAGACAAATCTGGAAACCTGGGCTCAGTGCCACAGTTACACTCAGAGACCTGCTGCCACTTCCAGGCTGCTGGAACAAGTTGAAATTGGACTCTAGTTATGAGTCTAGTGGCAATAAGAAGTGTTTGTGGTAGGTTTTGAGGAGAATGGTCATCCTCTCTTTTGTGAGGCAACTGCTCCAGGTGAGGCAATTACAGGGTTTTCAAGGGGGTAAAAAAAAGAAAAGACTTCTTAAAGACACAGAAGGGCAAGATTCTTTTTCTAGAAGCTTATTAGCTTTAAACTTTATAGCCTATGATCCATTTTGAGTTCCTTTTGTATAAGGTGTGAGTATAGGTCAGGCTTATTCTTCATGTGTATGTATGTATGCATGCATGTATTTGTGTGTATATGTATGTATGAATTTATGTGCATTTGACTGTTCAAATGTTCCACTATCATTTGTTAAAAATACCATAATTTCTCCACTGAATTTCTTTTGCTCCTTTAAAAAAATCAATTGACCATAAATACAAAGGTTTATTTCTGGACTGTCAATTCTATTTCATTGATTTATCTTTTCCTTTGCCAATACCACACGATCTTGACTACTATAAAGTCTTGAAATCAGGTAGTATGACACCTCCAATGTTGTGATTTTTAAAAATATATATTTTATTGCGTTTTAGGTTTTGGGGTACATGTGAAGAACATGCAAGATTGTTACATAGGTACATACATAGCAATGTGGTTTGCTGCTTTCCTCCCCATCGCCTATATCTGGCATTTCTCTCCATGTTACCCCTCCCCAACTCCCCACCCCCTGCTGTCCCTCCCCTATTTCTCCACCACAGACCCCAGTGTGTGATGCTCCCCTCCCTGTGTCCATGTGTTCTCATTGTTCATGTGTTTTGTTTTCTTTTTTCTTTTGGCTAATCTGGTTCTTTTGGTTTTCTATCTAAGACTTTTT
>NW_016107377.1:3431702-3433322 GCF_001604975.1 Cebus imitator
CAGGATGGTCTCGATCTCTTGACCTCGTGATCCACCCGCCTCGGCCTCCCAAAGTGCTGGGATTACAGGCTTGAGCCACCGCGCCCAGCCTAAGACTTTTTTTTTTTTTTCAAGATGGGGTTTCACTATGATGGCCAGATTGGTCTTGAACTCCTGACCTCAGGTGATCCACCCACCTCGGCCTCCCAAAGTGCTAGGATTACAGGCGTGAGCCACTGTGCCTGGCCTCCATATAAGAATTTAATTGTCTAAATCTACAAAAAAACCTACAAAATCCTTTGGACTTTCAATTGGAATTACATTGACTCTGTAGATTAGGAGATACATTTTAACAATATTGAATCTTCCTTATCCATGAATACTGTATCTCCACATTTATTTAGATCTTCTTTGACTTTTTCATCAATCTTTTGTATTTAGCAGATCAATTGTGCACATATTTTATTGTTTATACCTAAATACTTTCCATATTTTTGGTGCTACTATAAGTGTTATCTTTAAAAAAAATTCAGATTTCAATTATTCATTGCTGGTATATGGGAATATAATTAACTTTTATATTTTGCCTTGTACATATGCTGCCACCTTCCTAACTCACTAGTTTAAAAGCTTTTTGTAGATTCATTGAAATGTTCTACAGAGATAAACATGTTATCTATGTATGAATAAATATATTTTTACTTTTTCCCTTCCAATATTTGTATCCTTTACTTCTTTTTGTTGCCTTATTACACTGGCTAGTACTTTTCAGTTCACTTTTGAACAGAAATGTTAAGAGAGGACAACGTTTTCTTATTCTCAGTCTTAGGGGGAAAGCATTAGTTTTTCATCCTTAAGTATGAAGTTAGAGGTAGGGTTTTCATAGATGTGTTTTATTAGTTTAAGGAAGTTCACTACTAATTCTTGTTTGCTAGAATTTATTTTTTTAAATCATGAAGTGATTACTGAATTTATTCTAAAGATTTTTCTTCATCCAATAATATATTCATGTGCTCATTATTTTTTAGACTGTTGATGTTGTGACTTACATTGATTGCTTTTCAGATGTTGAGTGGGCCTTGCATTCTGGGGATAAACTCCACTTGGTCATGCTGTATTATTAATATCTTTTAAATATATTGTTGGATTCAATTTGCTAATATTTTATAAGATTTTTGTGTCTGTGTTCTTGAAGGATATTGGTTTGACATTTTCTTAATTGTAATGTCTTTGGTTTTACTGGGAAATGTTAATCTCATAAAATGAATTGAGAAGTGTCCTTCCTCTTCTTTGTCTGGAAGAGATTATGTAAAATTGTTATTTATTCCATCCATGGTAAACTTCATTAGTGAAACCATTGGGGCCTAGAGAATTCTTTTTGGAAGGCTTAAACTACAAATTCAATTTAAAAATTATATATACATATATATGAAATAAATCATTGCTTTAACATAAACTTTTTCTTCCTGAATGAATTTGGTAGTTTTTTTTTAATTTAAAAAATTATTTCGGGCCGGGCGCGGTGGCTCAAGCCTGTAATCCCAGCACTTTCGGAGGCCGAGGCGGGTGGATCACGAGGTCAAGAGATCGAGACCATCCTGGTCAACATGGTGAAACCCCGTCTCTACTAAAAATACAAAA
>NW_016107377.1:3434082-3435974 GCF_001604975.1 Cebus imitator
GGCACGCGCCACCATGCCCAGCTAGTTTTTTGTATTTTTAGTAGAGACGGGGTTTCACCATGTTGACCAGGATGGTCTCGATCTCTTGACCTCGTGATCCACCCGCCTCCACCTCCCAAAGTGCTGGGATTACAGGCTTGAGCCACCGCACCCGGCCCTTCTCTATTGTTTTTCTATTTCCAATTGCTTTGATTTCTGCTCTTCTAATAAAACTTTCCTTCCTTCTACTTACTTTGGGTTTATTCTGTTGTTTTTCTAGTTTTGTCAGTTGCAAGCTTAGATCATTGATTTGAAATGTTGTTCTTTTCCAATATAAGCATTTAGTCCTATAAATTTCTCTAAATTACTGCTTTAAATGCCTTCTACAAATTTTGATATGTTGCATTTTCTCTTTCATTTATTTATTTTTCTAAATTTCTCTGTGACTTTCCTTTTGACCCATGGGTAATTTAGAAGTATGTTGTGTATTAGTCCATGCTCTCATTGTTATAAAGAAATACCTGAGGCCGGGCTTGGTGGCTCATGCCTGTAATCCTAGCACTTTGAGAGGTTGAGGTAGGAGGACACTTGAACTCAGGAGTTTGAGACTAGCCTGGGCCACATGGCAAAACCCCATCTCTACAAAAAATAAAAATCTCTACAAAAAAAAAAAAAATAGCCATTTGTGGTGGCACATGCTTGTAGTCCCAGATACTCTGGAGACTGAGGGGGGAGGATTCTTTGAGCCAGGGAGGTGGAGGTTGCAATAAGCCGAGACTGCACTCCAGCCTGGGTAACAGAGCAAGACTCTGTGTCACCAAAAATATATATATATATATATATATATATATATATATATACCTGAGACAGGGTAATTTATAAAGAAAAGAGGTTTAATTGACTCATGGTTCTGTAGGCCATACAGGAAGCATAGCTCCTTCGGAAGAGGCCTCAGGAAGCTTACAGTCATGTTAGAAGGTGAAGCCAGGAGCAGGGACACCACATGGTGAGAGCAGGAGCAGGAGTGAGTGGGGAGGTGCCACACACTTTTAAATGAGCAGATCTCACAAGAACTCACTCACTGTCTTGAGGACAGTACCAAGAGGATGATGGTAAATCATTCATGAAAAATCCACCCCCATGATCCAGTCACCTCCCACCAGGCTCCACCTCCAACATTGGAGATTACATTTCAGTATGAGATTTGGGTGGAGACACACATCCAAACTAATCAGTTAGTTTCCAAATATTTAGAGATTTCCTGGGTACTTTTCTTTTTATTAATTTTTAACTTAGTTCCATTATGGTTCAAGAAGATTCTTTGTATGACTTCAGTTATTCCAAATTTGCTAAGGTTTGTTTTATGGTCCAGAATATGGTTTAGTGTGGTGAATATTCCATGTGTGCTTGAAAAAATGTTCTGCTTTTGTTAAGTAGAGTATTTTATAAAGGTAAATTATGTCAACTGGATATAACGTTGTTTGGGTCTCATCTATTGGTACTGATTTTCTGTCTACTTCTATGAATTACTGTGAGAGGAATGTCGAAGTCTCTATGCTTGTGGATTTGTCTAGTTCTCATTTCTGTTTCTGTTTCAAGTTTTTGGAACTTCTCTTAATAGAAGAATGTCTGTACATTTAAGATTATTATGTTTTCTTGATTAATGGAACCTTATCCCATTATGCAATGTCTCTGTTTATCTTTAGTAGTATTTCTTGTTTTGAAATCTACTTTGATATTAAGATAGCCACTACATTTTTTCTTTTGATTATCATTTGTATGCCATTTCTTCTTTCATCGTATTACTTCTATTCCTACCTATGTCTTTATTTTTAAAGTAGGTTTCTTATAAATAGTTAGGTCTTATTTATTTATTTATTTATTTATTAATTATTTTTTTTTTGAGACGGAGT
>NW_016107377.1:3437214-3440384 GCF_001604975.1 Cebus imitator
GACGGGGTTTCACCATGTTGACCAGGATGGTCTCGATCTCTTGACCTTGTGATCCACCCGCCTCGGCCTCCCAAAGTGCTGGGATTACAGGCTTGAGCCACCGCGCCCGGCTCTTCCATGCATTTTCATGGCTTGATAGCTCATTTCCTTTTAGAGCTCAATAATGTTCCATTGTATGGATATGTACCACAGTGTATTAGTCAGGGTTCCCTGGAGGGAAAGAACTAATAGGATAGATGTATATATGAAGGGGAGTTTATTAAGAGTATTGACTCACATGATCACAAAGTGAGGTCCCACAATAGGCCATCTGCAAGCTGAGGAGCAAGGAAGCCAGTCTGAGTCCCAAAACCTCAAAAGTAGGGAAGCTGACAGTGTAGCCTTCCGTCTTCAGCCGAAGGCCTGAGAGCCCCTGGCAAATCACTGATGTTAAGTCCAAGAGTCTAAAAGCTGAAGAACTTAGAATTTGATGTTTGAGGGCAGGAAGCATCCAGCAGGGGAGAAAGATGAAGGCCACAAGACCCAGCAAGTCTGCTCTTCCATCTTCTCCTGCCTGCCTTATAGCCGTGCTGGCAGCTGATCAGGTGGTACCCACCCAGATTGAGGGTGGGTCTGTCTCTCCCAGCCCACTGACTCAAATGTTAATCTTCTTTGGCAACACCCTCAGGGACACACCCAGGAACAATACTTTGCATCCTTCAGTTCAGTCAAGTTGACACTCAGTATTAACCTCACTCACAGTTTATTTATTCATTCGCTTACTGAAGGACAACCTTGGCTGCTTCAAAGTTTTGGCAGTTATGAATAAAGTCACTGTGTACATGCATATGCAGGTTTTTGTGTGGATATACGTTTTTAACTCATTTGAATAAATGCCAAGGGATGTGATTGCTGGATTGTATGTTAAAATTATGATTATTTCTGTAAGATGGTTCTCTTTTTTTATAGTTTGTATTATTCTGCTGATAATTTCTGTTTCTTTCCTTTGTTCAAGAGTGTTTGTTTTTACTTGGTTGAACATAGTTACAATAGTTACTTTAAAATCTGTGCCTGGGCCGTGATCTTATAGTGGTTAGTACTCTGCATTGTGGCCACAGCAACCTTGGTTCATATCCAAGTCACAGCACCAAAATAAAATAAAATAAAACAAAATAAAAATCTGTGCCTGATTATTCTACCATCTTGGTCTTTTCAGTGGTAGCATTTATTGACTGTATTTTTCATGTAAATTAGTATACTTTTATTGTATACCACAGCCTTCAGTCTTTGGCTGAAGGCCTGAGAGCCCCTGGCAAATCACTGATGTAAGTCCAAGAGTCTAAAAGCTGAAGAACTTAGAATTTGATGTTCGAGGGCAGGAAACATCCAGCAGGGGAGAAAGAAGAAGGCCGGAAGACCCAGCAAGTCTGAGTAATGCTGAGTAATTTTAGATTGTATCCTGGACATTTTGAGTATTTAATTTGGATGGTTTTCATTAAAATCCTCCAGAGATTTGGAAGATTGTTTGATTATTTGAGCAGGCGATTATACTGGTTTTGTTTAGACTGTATTTTGTGAGTGATACTTCCAATGTTATCTCAGTTTTTGGAACCTCTACTAGGTGGCTTTGATTATGTTCCATGCGTACATAGCTCAGGGTTAAGCCTGGGCCCGTGCTAGTAAATACTCAAAGTTAGGAGATCCATTTCTCTAATCTCTTCTCTCCAGGATTCTCCATAGTCACCCACCTATATAGTTTCCTATTCCTTATCCTCTGGCCCAATAGATAGGAGCTCTTTTGGAGTTTTGGCCGCCTGTGCTGCTAGCAGGTCCTGTGACCAGGACCATTTTGGGTGCTATGCGGAGATGGAAAAAAGAGAGAAAAAAATTTACCTACTGACTTACTCCAGTACTCTCTGGACCACAGGAGCCCTTTTCTATTTGTTTAACTAGAAAAACAATTTCTATTGGGATTTCAGCCGACCATGCCCCTTGCCACCCTGCTAGGCGAGCTGTGAAAGTTGGGGGAGGGAGTGAGAACGCGAGGATTCCTATGTTCATCAGCTTAAAGGATGCCAGCCTTCTTTTTAGACAGAAGGGATTTATCTGAAGGTATTAGCTGTGTGCAGCACCCCCATCACAACTCATTTGTGTGACTGCTTTCAGCCCAAGGCTGTCAAAAGAAATACGAAGTGCAAAATGCTGTTTCAGTTTTTGACTTCTCTTCGTAATCTGGCTGCATTTCTTTACCTTTCAGAGTCCCTAGGCAGTTGTCTTTTGTATTTTGTCCAGAGCTTTTAGTTGTAATCAGCAGAAGAGGTGGGCTTTATTAAATTCACTCTTTTTTTTTTTGCAACACATTTGATTTATTGTCATCACCACGGGGCGCCCGCGCTGGTGAGAGCTCAGGTCTCCTGGAGGCCGGGCCTGAACTTCGTCGCTGCTCAAGGAGCTGTGGAGATGGTGATCCCCTCCTCGCCCAGTGCTTCCTCCAGCCGGGTCTCCTGACTTAGGGGGTCGGGCTCGCTCCGTGGCTCCTCCCTCAGCTGCAGCTGGCACCGAGGGAGCTCCCGGCTCTGCCCGGGCGGTGCCGGCGCGCTCCCGGCCTCAGGGGCTCCCACAGCCGCCATCTTTTCCGCAGCAGCCGTCGTCTTCCTGCCTCTCCCCCCGCGAGCCGCCTTTCCTTTCCTCCCCACGTTGGGAGTCTTCTTCCAGCTCCTGCGCCGCGGCTGAGAGAAGGGTTTCCTCTCTCGTGTCTCCTTGGTCTTGGCCCGTGGTCGCGAGGCCCTCGGCTTTGGACCAGCCTTCCGCAAGCCAACGTCGCCAACGGTCACCCGGCTGCCTGGCCTCCCTGTGCGCCGCTCCCGGGATCCCAGGCCAATCTTAAGTTCACTCTTGACTGTGCTTTCTTTTATATTCTTTTTCACTTCTATCTATACGACCTCTCTCAAAATACAATGACTGACACCTATCCTATCCTTTTGTTGTTTGAAGTAAAATCCATGACTGTCCTTTTAAAGACCACATCTGTCACCTCGGGTGTTTTTACTTGTGGCTTTCACTTGCTGGCTGAGCAGGTAAAGCCTGTTTGGGAGGAATGTAATTCAAGAACCTCACTTTGAAGCTGACTGTAGCAAACCTCGTTTACCTCTAGAATGCAGGTGTGCAACCACTCCTGTCATCTGTCTTTT
>NW_016107377.1:3440619-3454221 GCF_001604975.1 Cebus imitator
GCTGGGATTATAGGCACGCGCCACCATGCCCAGCTAATTTTTTGTATTTTTAGTAGAGACAGGGTTTCACCGTGTTGACCAGGATGGTCTAGATCTCTTGACCTCGTGATCCACCCGCCTCGGCCTCCCAAAGTGCTGGGATTACAGGCGTGAGCCACCACGCCCCGCCTCATCTGTCTTTTATATGCTCTTGCTTGGCAGTCTTCCTCTTCCTTCCCAGTTCAATTATTCAGCCTCTGATTCATTCTTCTCTTCTCCTACCCCATTCTCCTTTACCAGCCAACCTACCCATACTTATTCGTCTGACAGGATCTTACCCTTTACCAGAAGTTCTAAGAACCAGTCCCATGTAGAGTTCCTGTCTCCTCTTCTTAATTTTCTTTTCCCTGAAAGAGCCACAGTTTTATTTCTTTGAAAAAGGAAGGTATATATTTCCCCTTAAAGGGATTATAATCATTACAGAAAATTTGAAAGTTTTCAAAAAATGAAAAACAAAACAAAACGAAACAAAAACAAAAAACAATTTCCCAAAGCCTGACTATCCAAAGAGAAACAATGTTATGTGTGTGATCTGGAGTGAAAATTTAAAATTTAAGTTAGGACATTTTATAATTATCCAAACTTTTTGTAGGAAGAAAACAAAATGTAAATAATCAATAAGAAAAAAAACCCCATAATCCTACTGTCTAGAAGTAAATACTGGTTTTAGTTCAGAGTATGTGTGCACACACGTGTGTGTGAGTGTGTGTATGTGGTTTGCTGGCTGCTCGGTCAGTTATGGTAGAGATGGTTGAGCCTGATCTGGGATCACAGCCTTGCTGTGTTGGAGAAAGTGGTTGGGTGGAGTGGGTGTCGATATGCAAAGGTTGGTTTAAATAAATGGTTTTGATTTTGGTATTTGGACAAGGCTTGAGGTGGAATCTCCTGGTGAACAAAATTGGGGAATGGAAAGAATATGCTAGTGTTGTGTTTTGTGTTTTCCTGTACCTTTTCTTCTGATTTCCCAAAGAGCTTACTCTGTTCTGTAGTTTAAACCTTAGGCCTCTATGGCAACAGAGACTATAGGCATTAGAGGACAAAGAGTCGGCAAGGAGCTTTCTCTACATTTCAATCAGGACAAAGAAGGACTGCAGCACAGTCATCACTGAAGTGAACTCAGTTTTGTATTGCATCAGTTTTGTAGCGTCAGGAAGTTCTAGAAAACAGTGCCTTGTGTTGGGAACTAGCATTCTACCAGGAACCATGATATTGGCAGGGCAAAGGTGAAGAGAGGACCAGAGTCGGGGAACGTGAAGGGAAAATAATGAGCAAATTATTAGAAGTAACCCATGGAGATGCCAATGAAGAATTAGGGGTGATTTTACTGGGTAGAGTGGTCCTAGGGTCAAGAGCCTGAGGGGTATGTGTGTACACATATGTATATATATATGTGTGTATTTATATCTACATTGACCTATGTATCTACATATATCTTTCTTCAAAAATAGGACTTTGGTCAGAGTAAGAGCATTTACACCATAGAAAGCAGAAAATACTACAACTCAGAGGTTTTTCTTTACTATCCTCCCAACCCAGCCCCAGTTGTTAAACATTACCAGCACAACATTGGCTTCTTTTTTTTTTTTTTTTTTTTTTTTTTTTGAGATGGAGTTTCACTCATGTTACCCAGGCTGGAGTGCAATGGCGCGATCTCGGCTCACCGCAACCTCCGCCTCCTGGGTTCAGGCAATTCTCCTGCCTCAGCCTCCTGAGTAGCTGGGATTACAGGCACGCACCACCATGCCCAGCTAATTTTTTTTGTATTTGTAGTAGAGACGGGGTTTCACCATGTTGACCAGGATGGTCTCGATCTCTTGACCTCGGGATCCACCCGCCTCGGCCTCCCAAAGTGCTGGGATTACAGGCTTGAGCCACCGCGCCCGGCCAACATTGGCTTCTTATTCCTCGATTTACCAGGGTGTTACACAAAATTCACTCTCCAGACTTGCTTTAGAGCAATTGGGAACTTCAGCATTTTGATCTACCTTTTTGGAGTGGCCTGACATAGGTCACTATATCAGCAAACATGGCAAGAACTCACCAGTCCTGTCATGAGAATAAGGTGTTAGTTTTTGCCTTGCCCTTCACCCTGGAGAGTTAAGAAGACATTCTTCGGGTGGAGGTAAAATGTGACTACTCTGTCTACACCAGGGGGAACATCAGGAACACAAGTGTGCTCAAACACACATTCTTGCTCACCCACACACAAATAAATACATTTCCTCTTAGAGTGAAAACCAGAAATTGTTTAAAGCACCCACTTTAAAAATGAAAACTAAGAGTTCTGAAAACAAGTAGTAACAACTGATCCTTGGACTTAATTTGTTTTTGAGACAGAGTCTCACTCTGTCGCCTATGCTGGAGTGCACAATCTTGGCTCACTGCAAACTCCACCTCTCGGATTCAAGCGATTCTCATGCCTCAGCCTCCCTAGTAGCTGGGACTACAGGCACACATCACCATGCCCGGCTAATTTTTTTGTATTTTTAGTAGAGATGGGATTTCACCATGTTGACCAGGCTGGTCTCAAACTCCTGAGCTCAGGCAATCTGTCCACCTCGGCCTCCTGCAGTGCTGGGATTACAGGCGTGAGCCACTGAGCCCGGCCTGGACTTAATTTTAATGGTAAGGGAGGGGAGCTATAAGGAAGGGGAGGAAAAGAGATTGAGGTAGAAAATAGGAGAAGCAAAGAGAGGGGAGAGGAAAAAGGATGAAAAAGAGGAAAAGGGTGAGAAGTAAAAGCAGGAAGTAGGGAGGAAAAGTTTGGAGAGGGTGGAGAGGAGGAAAAAGTGGACTGTGGAATGGAAGCTGAGGAGCTCGTGGGCTTTGGGGTGAGTGTGGTGGTTGGCGTTCAGCTGTTTTGTCTCCTTGGGCACAGGCCCCGAGAAGAGGTTACCCCTGCTCTGCCTGCACTCAGAGATTTAGCAACAATATTTTAAGCTTTTATTTTTGTTTCCATCTTTATTGTTTATTTTTGACAATCAGAATATTTTCTACTGGGATTTTGAATGTCTTCACCTTGTGACAAAATTACTTGGAACTAAAGATTTAGAAATTTAGTAATTAATATTAGATTGTGTTAATATGCATAGCCTGTGTTTTGCTTTGATGGATTTTAAACCTTACAGATTGCATTAATTATTTTTAAGAAAGCTGGCCAGGCGCGGTGGCTCACGCCTGTAATCCCAGCACTTTGGGAGGCCGAGGTGGGTGGATCACGAGGTCAAGAGATCGAGACCATCCTGGCTAACATGGTGAAACCCCGTCTCTATTCAAAAAAAAAAGATTGAGAATGTCTCATTTCACAATGTCTAGAGATTGCATCTTATTAGAAAATAAACCTATTTTTAGCCTACGTGGGAGTTGGTATAAAGAGCATACAAGTCAAGCAAATAAAATGAGAAAAGATGATTGAACAAGAGGCATCACTGATTTACTGTTTATTTAACTGCTTTGACCAAAGTGTTTGGTTCTTATATGAACAAGAAAGGGGACGAGTTGTCCACCAGAATGAAAATTATACTCTGGTTTGAAGCTTCTGCTGTCAGATAATATAGTTTTCTATAGTATGAAAGAATAGCATAATCTTTAAGCAAGGTGGGATTAAGCATGGATTCTCACCCAGGAGGAGGGTAGGTTTGATGAATTGTTTACAAATTTAATCTTTGGTGTTGGCAGCAGGGGAGGGATCACATGTGTGATGGGAATTGATGACGTGATTTTTTCTTTTATTTTCTGAGTAAAACATTTTCTTGGGGTACAGAAAATTTTATGATAGAAGAATAAATAAGAAAACCAAGAATGTTTAAGCAAACCTGCAGAATAATTCAGTGGCCTTTCCAGTTAACTTAGACAGCATGTGTCCCTGGTGTCACTGACTGGCACCTATAGCAATGCTTGATGTTACTTAGCTTCTTGTCACATACAACTTTCTTCTCTTCTTTCCTATGATTGTCCCTTCCCTCCTGACTTCTCTGAGGGATAGTAGGATTGAGGCCACAGGCTGCCACTCAGGGCATTCATTCTCTGAGGAGATGAGTAGGAGCCCCTGGGCCCCTTTAACCCCTGCTGCAGGGGGTCAGAGGCTGGGCTGCTGGTGTGCTATCCAAAGGACAGTAGCGTACTCACGATGGCAGAGTTTAATCTTGAGATGTTGAGGATTCTGGAGGAGAAAAATTTTGTGTGCTGCCGAGTCATTAGGAATTGACCATTATAGGTAGTAAATAGCAGAACAGAAGAAAGAAACAAGAGGGTACAGGACTGATCATGAAATAATTGGAGCTAGGCGTTCTGTAACACACTGTAACAATGTAAGACATTTGCATGTACATTATGTGGTTGATTAGGAAAGAAGCTCTTTGTTCTGAAATGCCTTCATCTGTGAAAGTTGAAGAGATGAGCTCAGCTGGGATACAGTGAACTCAGTCTACTCCTCCAGGACTGGATCTGCAGAATTCAGATCTACCTTCGGTGACAGCTCCTGGCTGTTGGTGTACAGAGCTCTCTCTCTCTCTGTATGCAGCCTGTCACTCACTCAGCTTGTACTAATAGGGTGGGGCAGTCTCAGATTGTTTTATAAGTGCAATTATTTAACTTCTTTCGTTTGGGGTTGTGTTTTATGTTGCTCTTGAAGCCTCGTTTATTTGCTACATGGTAGGTAGATGAAGATACTGCTAAATGAAAATTATGCAAAGAGCTCTGAAGTTGGAGGCAGATGATCTTGGACTTTTATTCAGTCTATACTTGTTACACATGAGCTTGGACAAGACTCTGATCTTTCAGCTTTCTTCAGACCTTAAACATGAGATATAAAACAAGTAGAACATATAAATAAATAGAAGAAAATATGCACAAATATAATATGCTCTTTGAATTGGAAGACTCACTAAGCATAAGTGCCACTGGAAAAAAATCACAAACAATAGATTTACAAGTATGGAAAGCTTTTTAATTCTATATAACAGCAAATGTAATAAAATTAAGAGGCAAATGACACACTACAAAAAAAATACTTGTACCTGGTAAGTCAAAGTGTAGAAAATAGGCAACAGATACCGTTCACAAAGAAAAAGATGCAACCAGCTGATAAATGTATGTGGTCAAAGAAGTACACTTTAACTCTCCAGTGAGATACTTTTTAATCTGCTCAAATTTGCAGGGGGGCCCATTCAATCTTATATGATGCTGGTGGAAGTGGAAATTTTCTGGGGCAGTGTGTATTAAGAGCCATAAAAATACTTTTCTCCTTGAAGTTAACAAGAAGCTTGCTAGACCTGTATGAAGGATGCCAACGTAAAATAATTTATAAAATATATTTATTTATTTTTTTCGTGATGTATAGGTCTTAATGTTTTTGAAACAGAATTAACCCATAGTAGACTTTGGTGCACAATGTGGGTCTTCTACTTAGATACCTTCTAATTTAGTCAGGGTTTAATTAAAGAAATATAATTACTAGGAAAATGTATTTATTTTTACTGGGGGACATACCATGTTCCTGCATGGAAAGATTCAGTTTTGTAAATATACAAATTTTCCCAAAATTAATATTTAAGTTTAGTGAAATTCCAATAAAAAAACTCTAGTAAGATTTTATTGGGGAGGGGCAGATGTGATGGGAGTTGATGTGATTTTAATTTTTCTTTTATGTTCTGAGTAAAACATTTTCTTGGGGTACAGAAAATTGTATAGTAGAAGAATAAGGAAAGAAAGAATAGTTTGAATAGGAACAATAAGTAGGAAAAATGTATGCAATGCGATATTAATATGTATTATAAGCCCACAGAAACTAAAGGCAAGAGTGATGAAATGTATATAGATGGAACAGAATAGAGTGACCACACATGAACCCTAGTATATGTGGGAATTCAGCGTGTGACAAAAATGAGGAAAATTACAGTGAGGCAAAAGATGGTATTGGGCGAATTGAGAAACAGTTTGGGGGACAGTCACAATAGATTTTTACCTAAAAGTACAAGAAAACAAATTCCAAATGGAATTAGTTAAATGTGGGAGAATGACACTGTAAAAAACTTGAAAATAAAGATGAATGCCTATATAATTTTGCAGTGAGAAAGAAAGAACTTTGTAAGTAAACAAAAGCTTATAAAGAAAAAGACGGATAGAACTGATTATACAATAACTTAAAGCTACCACAAACTAAATTAATAAGGAAATCATTAATAATAAGCGATTTACTACAAAAAAAATTAACAAAGTTAAAACACTTAGAAAAAGCCAAGAGATTTTGTTTGTGGCCACTCTCAGGTTGGATAATTCACTAGCATGACATACAGAACTCAGGAAAGCAATTTTATTATGCTTACAATTGTATTATAGTGAAAGGACACAGATAATAAAATCAGGAGAGGGAAGCGACACAGGGCAGTCTGGAGGGGGCCAGGCCCAGGGCTTCCCATCTTCCTCTCTCTGCAGAGTCACGGATTGTGTTACCTCCTGGCCACGATGTGTGACAATACATACAGAGTATTGCCAATCAGCATGCTCACCTGAGCCTTTGATGTCCAGAGGGTCAAAGCCCCCACTATAAATCACATCTCTGGACTCTCTGGTGGCTGAAGCCCTCAGGCCAGCAAAGTCACTCATAACATGCTGGGCATTCCAGGGGGCTAGAGCTCCCTTTCCAGTGGCCAAAAGACCTAAGTTAATTCTTCATTACACAAAAACCTATCATTTTATCCCTGTCAAGTTGACAAAGCGTAGCAGATGCCATCAGCGCTGGGGCACATCCCTGGACATTTCAGCGTTCCCCAGGAGACTTCTAAGGGCAATATTTGCAACTCCATGCCTGAGGGCCTTAAAAAACAAAACAGAAAACAAAACAAAACAAAACAAAACTGCTGAAGGCCTCCTGCCCTTTTCCTTCAGTAGCCCTCACTTAATGACTCTTGGAGCTGTCATGTAAGACCTTAGCCCTTTAAGTGGGATAATGTTGGGGCATTCTGCACCATTTCCCAGAATTTCTCTGCAAGATTAAGTTCCGGTTGCCCACTGTGGTAGGTGTCTTAGTAGTGCACCCTTTGTTGGCTGCCTTTGCTTCTGGTTACCACTTACCCATATCCATCCCTATTTCTGTATTACTCAGATAAACTTCCTGCACTTGAATCCTTGTCTCAGGGTCGGCTTCTGGAGGATAACAAACTCAGGCATCAAATTTAACGTGGAATTCAGAGGTGGCTTGTGTACGTGGAAGTAGATTTCTCTGCTCCTTTGTGTTCTCTGCTCCACTTTGTGGAGTGTAAATTGGTTCAAGCTTTTTGGGTGGCTACTTTGGAAGTATTTATCAAGTAGCTTTAAAATACGCATAGTCTTCAACTTAGTAATTCTACTTCTGAGAATATTTCCTGAGAAATAGCTAGGGATGTGTACTAGGCTTTCTTTTCTGTTTCTAAACAATAAACTACCTTGAAACGAGGAAAAGGACACTAAATAACTTTGTAGGTTAAGTTTTATGTCTCATGTATTAAAGGTAGGATGCAACAAATAATTTACAGCTTTCCTTTCATAAGCAACTATTAACCTTTAAAAAACTTTCCTCAGATATAGATGAACTTTTATTGAATATAGCTGTTAATAAGAAATTTTAAAATTGTTTGCATACTGTATTAGCCCGCTTGGGCTGACATAACAAAATACCATAGACAAGGTGTTCTAAACAACAGAAATAGAAATTTATTTTTTCACAGGTTTGGAGGCTGAGGGATTCAAGATCAAGGTTCAGTTCAGTTCCTAGTGAGGGTTCCTTCCTGCCTTGCAGATGTGCTCACTAGGTGGGGAGAGACAGTAAGCCCGCTGGTGTCTCCTCTTCCAAGGACACTAATCCTATTGCATTGGGGTCCACCTTCGTGATCCCATTTAACATCAGTTACATCCTTACACCAAATACAGCCACACTGGAGGTGAGGAGTGCAACGTATGAACTTTGGGAGGACACAATTCAGTCCATAGCACACACTAATAAATAGCTGTTATTTAGTAAGTTTTCGAATGTTCTTATTTGCTCCTTTTGTTCTTTTTCAGCTCTCTGGGTCATATCTGTTGATGAATATCTCTAGTAGGAAAAGCCTGTCTCCCATCACTTTTTGGGCTCATCGCCATAGGGGTATTTGATGCCATTGTCCAAAAGACTTGGCTTTACTGTTTACCAGCAAAGTGTCAGCCGGGCTGGCTCCTTCTGAGGGCTGTGAGGGAGGCTCTCCCTTAGCTTTGGGCAGCTTGCTGGCAATCTTTGGCATTCTGTAACTTGTGGTAGCATAACTCCAGTATTGACATGGCATTCTCCTTCTACGTGTGCCTGTGTCCAAATTTCCCCTTCTTACAATGACACCAGTCATACTGAATTAGGGGTTATTTTACTCAGATACGGCCTCATCTTAACTATGTCTGCAACAACCCCATTTCCAAATAGGCCATATTCAGAGGTACTGGGGAGATAGGACTTCAATATATGATTTTTTTGGGGAAAAAATTCAACCTATAACAACTTGGAAGTCTTTGTCATGAATCAAAAGTTGAATCTGAGTCAGTTTATTTTATTTTATTTTTTGAGATGAGGTCTCACTTTGTTGCTCAGGCTGAGGTGCAGAGGCATGATCGTAGCTCACTGCAGCCTCGAGCTTCCCAGGCTCAGGTGATCCTCCCACCTCAGCCTCACTAGTAGCTGGGACGACAGGTGCGTGCCACCATATGCAGCTATTACCTTTTTTGTACTTTTTGTAGAGATGGGGTTTTGGCATGTTGCCCAGGTTGGTCTGGAACTCCTGGACTCAAGTATTCCATCCACCTCGACCTCCCATAGTGCTGGGATTACAGGCTTGAACCACCTCACCTGGCCAAGAGTCAATTTCTTAAGAGATGTTTCCTTCCTTATTTATTTATTCTCATTCTTCTCAGCAAACTGACACAAGAACAGAAAAACACTGCATGTTCTCACTCATAAGTGAGTGTTGAACAATGAGAACTCATGGACACAGGGAGGGGAACATCACACACTGGGGCCTGTCGGGGTGGGGGGTAAGGGCATTAGGGGAGTGACAGTAGGGAGTGGGGGCTTGGGGAGGGCTAAAATTAGGAGAAATACCTAATGTAGATGACAGGGGGATGGATGCAGCAAACTACCATGACATGTGTATACCTATGTAACAAACCTGCACATTCTGCACAAGTACCCCAGAACTTGGAGTATAATAAAAATAAATTAAAAAAGAAAGTCCTACCCACATTAAAAAAACAAAAACAAAAACAATGTGAAGCAAGACACATCACTTCCTAGTATTATGCTATAAACAGGTGATAAAGGGTGAGGGGTTATTCTCCAGTGAGGAATCCAGTCCAACCCATAGACCAGCTCATCGCCAACCAGCTGAGTCCAAAACAACTAGATCTTTTTAGACAATTGCCACCCAAACCAGAGTGCTATGAAATGAATTGTGTACCTCCCCTCTTCAAATTCATATGTTGAATTCTTGTGTCAGTTTGCTGAGAATGATGGTTTCCAGCTTCATCCATGTCCCTGCAAAGGAAACAAACTCATCCTTTTTTATGGCTGCATAGTATTCCATGGTGTATATATGCCACATTTTCTTTATCCAGTCTATTTTTGATGGGCATTTGGGTTGGTTCCAAGTGTTTGCTATTGTGAACAGTGCTACAATAAACATATGTGTGCATGTGTCTTTATAATTGAATGTTTTATTATCCTTTGGGTATATACTCAGTAATGGGATTGCTGGGTCAAATGGCATTTCTATTTCCATATCCTTGAGGAATCGCCACACTGTCTTCCACAATGTTTGAACTAATTTACACTCCCACCAACAGTGTAAAGCGTTCCTATTTCTCCACATCCTCTCCAGCATCTGTTGTCTCCTGATTTTTTTAATGATCGCCATTCTAACTGGCTTGAGATGGTATCTCAATGTGGTTTTGATTTGCATTTCTCTAATGACCAGTGGTGATTTGCTTTTTTCCATATATTTGTTGGCTGCATAAATGTCTTCTTTTAAAAAGTATCTGTTCATATCCTTCACCCACTTTTTAATGGAGTTGTTTGTTTTTCTTGTAAATTTGTTTAAGTTCTTTATAGATTCTGGTTATTAGCCCTTTGTCAGATGGGTAGATTGCAAAAAATGTTTTCCCATTCTGTTGGTTGCCTGTTCACTCTAATAATAGTTTCTTTTGCTGTGCAGAAGCTCTTAAGTTTAATTAGATCCCATTTGTCTGTTTTGGCTTTTGTTGCCATTACTTTTGGTATTTTAGTCATGAAGTCCTTGCCTATGTCTATGTCCTGAATGGTATTGCCTAGGTTTTCTTCTAGGGTTTTTATGATGTTAGGTCTTATGTTTAAATCTTTAATCCTGCTTCACATTGTTATGTGCCAAGTGCTAATTGTGGAGGACCTGTTCTTCTTTCACTCTCTTAGGCCTTAGTCATTAGGTATTCGTTGTCAATCCTATGGCTTCCTTCACCCAGTTCTTGTAGGTCCTCTCAGGGCATTGCTACACACTGCTGATTTCTCTTTGCTGCTGTCATCAAATACGTATTCTGGACAATGGGGCTCCATAATGAGCTTCAACACCAGCCCTGTATTCATGATACATCACTGGTCACAAGTGAGGCTGGAGGAGAAGTCGTCTGCTGAGGAAGTAAGCACATGACCTGTCACCAAGGAGTAAGCATTTGGGCAAGATTGAAATCCAACTCTAAACTTCATCACACATCACCATCAACACATTCCTGAACATGCATTGTATTCCATTCCTCCTGAGACCTTGGAATGTTATCAGCGAAGGACAGCAGGCAAGGTAGTACATGTGAGAACAATTGTTGACCATGAAATACTTTCTTCAGAAAGGAGTAGTAATGGCAAAAAGAATCTTTTTAGCAGCCAGCCTTTCCCTTAGGGGAGAAAGCTCAGCAGTTGGTTTGCTCAGCTGGTTCACTGGAGGCAGATGAATTGGCACTTTACAGCTCAGGGCCAATACAGGCTCACAGAGGTGGCTTCTCTCTGCAGGCTGATTTGGGGCCCCCAACAGGGCCCAAAGCCCAGCAATCAGCACCTGTCTCTTAATTCTGGGCAACTAACAAATCCCATCCCAGTGTGCTGAGAGCGCCCTCTAGTGCCCAGCAACTTCCTCAACAATGGAGTGTAAAGATCTTTAAGGACCTTCACCAGAAGGAACTTGAATTTCAGGCCTAACCTGAAGCTTATTATTTAAGGAAACCGACATATTTTTTCAAAGAAATTGTTGTATTATAAACTATTCAGACTGTAAAAGCATTCTCCAAAGAAAACCAAAGACTTAACTACAGTGATTCATTTACTTTAAGTCCATAACAACAAAATAGTAATTTAACAACACAAATAGCATGCTCTTTAGCTCTTTGAAGGATGGCAACGAGCAAAACTGAAAAATAACGATCTAGCAATTACTGGCTGAAACACATTCTAAGAAATGTTAAGATAACAGGTGAACATTCGAAATTCAAATTTACCACTGTGGAGGCTGCTTATTTGCATGACAGATGGATTATTTGTTTTACAGAAAGGCTTTCTCACAGGCCTGGATTTGACTACCAATTAGCCTTAACCCCAGCAGAGCTTTAATTAGAATGCAAGGGGTTTGTGGGATCTGTGGGCACTGGGGGAAGAATGTCTTGAGATTTTTCTAGGAGTTAGTACAGGGCCTCTGAGTTACATCTGATATATATAGCACAAATTATATAAACGTTGGGATTGCCTGTCACCTAATACAATTATTTGTACACACAGAGTGTGACATTAATTCCTGCAGTGAACAACTCTATAGGCCCTTCATCCTAATGTGTCCATTTCAACGAAGCCCTATTTGCTGTGCACACACTTTTTTCAAAGAATCTATTAGTGAATGTGAATATCAAGTTATAAGCAACAAAAAAGCAACAAAATATAGAGAAATCTCCATTATATCCCTTTTCCGTATAATACTTTTCCTTGATTTTGCTATAAGCATTTCTCTGGCTTTCCCACTCCTGACCCACACGATTATTAAATGTTTGTTGTCTCAACTAACTATGCCAACAGGTTCATAATATCACTTGATACGGAGAAAGTGGAAGACTCTGTGAAACTTGTTTACGTTAAACATGCAAGCATAAGAAAAGATTGTTGAGCAACAGGAGTGAGCTAAGAAAGCAGTTGTGAATTCTGTGCATATAAGATGGAACAAGATGTTATTTGTGTGTGTTAAGCGCCTAGCCGAGTAAATAAAGAAGATTCAAATCAGGTGCAGCTGTTCTTTCTCAGTGCTGTGTGGGTATTAGATTCCCTGCAACCATCTGTGGCCTCAGACCCCACGTTCCTTTGCATAGGGAGCTTGCAGCCCCTTTTTAGCTGAATGCAGCTGGGAGCAGGAAGGGTGGAGCTGGCTAGGGTTTGACTCAGCAGCTGTGGGCGAGACCCTGCACACTCTATCTTGAGGACTGTGATAAAGGTTAAAAATAAAAGATAGCACTTGAGTGGGCGTCATAAAGAGTAGCTATCTAATTCTAGGGCTTATTTTTACAAAGCAGCAGCTGACAGTGTCAGCCCAGCACGTCCCAAAAGTTCTAAGACAGGACACTCCTACATTTGCTATGACCAATGTCACTTTAAGAGGTCTTGGCAGTTACATTCTCACTTAAGTTTTCCTTCTGCAACAACGATATATATGGAGGATTAGAAGATACTGCAAAAGGTCACCTTTTATTCATACCCACTTAAAAACTAAACCCACTAAATCAACTTCCTCTCTCCCTTCTCAAACATGTATAGAGCGCCACCACGTGGCAGACACAGTGCTGGGCGCTGCCATTCACAGGTGCAGACCCCAAGGGTCTTTTCCCTCAGAGCTGGTGGAGGTTGGGGCATAGCCTGCGCTCAGTCCTGGATCTGTCTCTTGAGGACCAGTTCCTCTTTGGCCATGGAGAATGAGCAGAGCAGCATCAAACAACGGACGGGGTGCCCTCTCAGCTTCTCTGTCTTCACGAGTGAGTGCCACACATTTTAAACTAGAACTCTTTCGACGTATTTAGCACCTAACAGATGGTGCAAGAATTCTGGGCACTTTTTCTTTTCTGTTTGGGTGGGGAGGACATGCCTGTGACAAGTGTGAGCAGATTTGGAGAGGTGAGGAAATTTAGGAAAGAGGGAGGCCAGTCTCTTTTCCCTCTTTTGGAAAAATAAGCATTTTTCATAGAAACCTGATATTTTCATAAGACTCTTTTTAAAAAAAGACATGTTTTAACATGAAAAGAGTCATAGATACATAAAAGTAGATACAGTAGTGTAATAAATCCCCATGTACATTTTGTTCGGCTTTAACGATTTGTGGCATGTGGCCTGACCTTGTTTTTCACACATCCTCTCCCCTGTATTATTTTGGAGCAAACTTGATATTATTATTATTTTCTTGAGATAGAGTCTTGCTCTGTCACCCAGGCTGGAGTGCAGTGGCACAATCTTGGCTCACTGCAACCTTCGGCTCCTGCGTTCAAGCTAAGATTTCCTGCCTCAGCCTCCCGAGT
>NW_016107377.1:3454456-3479092 GCF_001604975.1 Cebus imitator
TTTTGTATTTTTAGTAGAGACGGGGTTTCACCATGTTGACCAGGATGGTCTCGATCTCTTGACCTCGTGATCCACCCACCTCGGCCTCCCAAAGTGCTGGGATTACAGGCGTGAGCCACAGTGCCCAGGTGATATGTTATTTCATCTGTAAATATTTCAATATGTAGTTCTATAGATAATAATTCCTTTTTAAAAAGTAACCACTAACGAAAAAAATTCACAAGTTCATATGTTAAAACTTAATCACCAATGTGACAGTATTAAGACGACAGGCTTTTAGAAGGTGATTAAATCCTGAGGGCAGAGCCATCCTGAAAGGAATTAGGGTCCTTATAAAAGAGCTTGAGGGAGCAGGTTTGTTCTCTTCTGCTCTTCTGCCATGAGGACATTTCATCCCCCTTTCTGCCCTTCTGTCCCTCCCACCGTGTCAGGACACAGTGTTCAAGGTACCTCCTTGGAAGGGGAGACCAGGCCCTTTCCAGCCACCAAACCTGCCAGCATCTTGATCTTAGACTTCCCAGCTTCCAGAACTGTGAGAAATACATTTTTTATTGTTTACAAATTACCCAGTCTCAGCTATTTTGTTATAGTGCATAAACAGATGAAGACACTATATAATTATAAAGGATTTGCCAAGGATAATATTAAAGCCAGAGGCATAGAAGATAGGCATAGTTTTGTTTCACTTTGCTTCTTCATTTTGTGTCTTTGTACAAATTGTTAGTTCTCCATCACCTGTGGGATGTTCTCCTTCCTACCCCACCTGCTCCCACCAGTTTACAGCTCCCAATTTCTTCAAGACCTGGCTCAAAGCCTAGTCCTTCGTAGAGGACTCTTTCCTGAGTCCAGACCACTGCAGTCACCCCTTTACCCAGGGGTCACAAGGCACCCACACAGGCTGACAATTGCCACTTGGTCATCATTGTTAGTCATCAAATAGTCATTGTTAGTCATACTTGGTATAGGAAAGGCTCTCTGTCATATGCTGTGGGGAAGGCAGGGAGAGCTTTGCAGAGGAGGTGGGATTCAAGCAGGGTCTTGAAGGCTGTGTTTTAATTAAAGAGGTGGAAAAGAAGGGGAATGAAATTATACACAACGTTGAAGATCAGCTTCTACTCTTCTTGTTATTGGCTACATAATTTTGAGATAAATCCTTTAATCCCTTTGGAAATCCATTTTCTTATATGTAAGATGGGAATGATGAAATCTATGTTGGAGGGCGTGTATGAGGATTAATGGGAAAGCCCCATGTATTGGTGAGAATGAATTTCTTTGCAAGTGATATTAATAACTTAATTAAGATATAACATGTAAGGAGGCTGAGGCAGAAGAATCGCTTGAACCCAGGAGGTGGAGGTTTCAGTGAGCCGAGATCGCACCACTGCCCTCCAGCCTAGGTGACAGAGCGAGACTCTGTCTCAAAAAAAAAAAAAAATAAATAAATAAATAAAAGATACAACATGTAACATCTCTTCAGTGGTTAATACATGAAGCTGGCAAACCTCCTTTCTCCACGATATCAGCTCTCATCTGGTGGTGTCCTCTGTCTTGCTCCTGTTGGTTGAAGATGGGAGAAGTCTTGCATTTGTACGTCCTTGTGCTGGGGACCACGGATGGGTGCTCTGTCATTCTGGTAACTATAAATTGCCCAGTAACTGGCTGGCTTTCAAGGGAGAGGGGAACTGAACTGCCTCCTGTCCTCTGCACACGCTTTGTTATTTTAAGTCTGCAGCTTTCTTGCTGTTGCCTCCACTGCTTGGAATGTGCCATCTTCTCAGCCTAAGCTGGTCAGAGTCACTGGGTCAGTAACAGTCAGCTGAGGTTTCGCTCTGCGAACTTTCCCTGACCTCATTTTGACCTCCTAGACTGGCTTAGGTTCCCCTTTTCTGTGCTCCCATGCTGTAGTGGGCATTGCTCTCTTCAGTGCACAATTATCACACCATACTACAAAGACCTGTCTTTTTCACTGGCTCCCTGGTCCTTCAAGACGGGCGCATAGCACTCACTCATGACATGGTTGTGAATGAATGAATGGCCTTTCTCCGTTCCCTCCCAGTCCTAATTTTTCCCCGCTCCGGGCACCACCATTCCTTCTCTCTCATTCTGCATTGTTTATGGCTTGTTAGTTATTAATACAAAGCCATTTCCTGGTCTGGCCATTAGTAATGTCTCTAGGTGTTAATCATAACACCAGCTCACATCTGCTGAGCACTTACTATTTGGCTGCCACTGTTCTGAGCACTTTGCATGTATAAACTCCTTTGAACGTTCCTTTTTTGCCACTTTATTCCTGCTAGGGACTAACCTTGACATTTTGAGGGAGTAGTGTTCTGGCAGAGCCGTGGGACTGTAACATGGCTTTATTGTCCTATGATGCAGGAGTGGAATACAAGTTGACTAAGTCTGTCATCGTCAAATACTGGAAGATATGGCTGGGAAAAAACCAACAACAAAAAGTACTCGACATTTGATCTCCTCTTAGTGCGATGACATGACAGTTTTATTTTGTTTTGTTTTTTCTTTATGTGTAGTTTTAAATTACTGTACTATGTTTCAGGTACTTAGGCCAGAAGAATAAATTGGGATGAACGGTTGTATTTACATTTCAGTTTACTAGAGGTAGCCTTGAAAGAGTTATAAAAATGTGAATATCAGCGTGGAAAAAAATAAGGAGGTTTTCAATCGTTTTTTTCCAAAAACGATAAATTGGCAAGGAAGACAGATTTGGGAAAGCCAGTCATGGGAATTCGTCTTTCAGTGAATCCTTCTTGGCTGGGAAGAAAAGCTTTTCTTCTGTTTAGTTGGGAGCAATGGCAAGGATTATTTTACCTGAGGATGCCAGATTATTTTACCAGCAACTGGCAGAGAAGAATTCTCTGGACAACAAGGAGGGGCAGGATGGTGTGGAAGGAACCTGCATACCTTCAGAAGGTCTGGGGTTCAGACAATGCTGCTTACCAGCTCTTAGCCTTCATTAAATTGCTTACCATTCCTGGAGGTGCAGTTTCCTTATCCATAAAATGGGGGTCGCGTTGCCAAATTTAGCAAACAAAAATCTAGGATGCCCAGTTAAAGTAGTATTTCAGATAAACATTTTTTAAAGTATAAATATGTTCCATAAAATATTTATGCCCCACGCAATAAATATGTCACTAATGGTGCATGGGACATATACTAAAACATTATTTGTTGTTTATCTGAAATTTAAATTTAACTGTGTGTCCTGTATTTTATCTGGCAACCCTAAATGGGGCAGGGGCAGTGGTGGTGGCATGAGTAATTATCTTGAAGAGGTGGTGTGAGGATAAAATCATGCCACAGTTGGGTTTTCTCACAGTGTGGAGTCTGTGTGTAGTCGACACATAAGTAGTGACTGTAATTGGTGTATAGTCAAAAACAAATGGATATTATTAGTATAATAGTTATTATTAATAAAGGTCTTTAAATGGCAACCGGCCATACAGGGAGCCTTTGGGGAAAAGTTTCTGACTCTAAACTAAGGGAAGGTAATATGATCATGATCTGGGAATAATATTAAACTTAGTGATAATTTGGGGAAGAGAGAGACTGCATATTTAACTTTATCTTTTTTTTTTTTTTTTTTGAGTGGGAGTCTCAGTCTGTCACCCAGGCTGGAGTGCAGTGGCCCGAACTCGGCTCACAGTAGCCTCCACCTCCTAGGTTTAAGCAGTTCTCTGCCTTAGCCTCCTGAGTAGCTGGGATTACAGGAGCGTGCCACCACACCTGGCTAATTTTTGTATTTTTAGTAGAGAGTGGGGTTCGCCATCATGGCCAGGCTGGTCTTGAGCTCCTGACTTCGTGATCCACCTGCCTTGGCCTCCCAAAGTGCTGGGATTACAGGCATGAGCCACCCCGCCCAGCCTTAAAGAAACATAAAACCGGGTGATAGGGTCTAATGGCAAGGAAACAAGGCCTTTACTGCCACCTGGTGGCCATATGCTTTAACTGCAATGTGCCTAAGCGCTGCTGTAGAGGAAAGCGTTGCAAAATCTGCTAAATCCACAAGGCACCAAGGCTGTGCCAAGACTGAAATAGTCGTGAACTACTGTGTCTTCCCCCCGGTTCCCTCTCTCCCACAGCTTGAGGCTTGAGAATTAGCAGCTGGCTACAAGAGGAGGACAGAAGACGGCGAAGCCCATGCCTTCCTTCTTGGTACCGAGTTTCCAAACCTGAAGCGAAGGAGCCTCAGAGGGGAGAAGCTTCAGGTTGAGTACTGACTATTACAGTGGACTGTTTTTCACTGTTTTTTTTTTTTTTTTTTTTTTTTTTTTTTTTTTTTTTTTTTTTTTTTTTTTTTTTTATTTACTTTTTTTTTTTTTTTTTATTTGTTTATTTATTTTGACAAACAAGGTCAAGGAAAAAAAGAGGATGATCTTGGTGGAAACAGCCCATTCTCACTTTCAAGAAAAAATGTGCNAGAGCCTCTTTATTTAATGGCTCAGAGTGGCTAGAAAATCCGTGCTATTGCTTAGCTTTCATCTCAAGTGCAGGGACAAGGCAAATCCAGAGAGAAGAGATGAAAGGACAAAGAAAAAAGAAAAAAAAATGTGCTTTTTACTGCATTCTGCTTCATGCAGTTCCCTCAATAAACATGTTTTAAATGCATAAATATATCATGAGGTAAAAATCGGGGGAAAGGCAGTGCAGTGATGCCGGCACAGGACAGGCAAACTGCATTCCATTCGGACCGCAGCCTGTCATCCCACACACACACACAAACTAAGGTCAAAATCAGGAGGGAGTCCAGGGTAAGGTTATCAGTCGAGTTAGCTCTAGGATTCATAGCAAATCTATTTGAAAAAATCTTAAAAAACTCGTAAGGGACATAAAGCTGTCCAGGCCTCCTGACCCTGACCCAGCCACGGCAAGCAGGGCCACTTCCTTTTATTCTCCCCTGCGTCCTCCTGGGTCTCTCCAAGCCCTGCAGGGAAGGGCGGAAGCTGCTTCCATCAGTGCGTCTTCCCCAGCTTCCACTCTCCTCTCTCTTCTGTGACCTCTCAGTTTTCCTTCTCTGTACCCCAAATCATGCCTGTCTGTGGCTGTTACAGAATACTACATCATCCATCATCTGTTGCTGTAACGGAATACTACCGACTGGATAATTTATAAAGGCAAGAAATTTATTGCTTGAAGTTCTAGAGGCTCGGAAGTCCAAGGACATGGCACTGGCATTTGGTGAAGGCCTTCTTGCTCATCCTCACATGGCAGAGGGCATCACATGGCGAAGGGGCAAGAGCAGGCATGCCTGCTCAGGTCACTGCAATTCTTCTTATAAAGCCACCAGTCCCATGGTGGGGCCACACACTCACGACCTGACTTACTCCTAATTACCTTCCAAAGGCCCTACCTTCAAATATCATAAGTTTCCAGCACACGAAATTTGGGAGACATATAGAAACCACAGCAGTGTTTAACCTTAGAATACTGCCTGGCGTTTGTCCAGGCTCTGACAGCCACTACCTCTGGGACATGTGAGGATCACTGTTTACAGGCAAGGCTTGCCATGGCCATTACACATCTGTGAGTCAGTGTAGGGTCCTGGTGGAAGCCTGAGTCTTGGCATCTCTCCATTGTTTGCCACCTTGGTTCTCCACCTTCAATTTCTGGCCTCTCATTTTGGACTATGATGATTTTCTTGACGTTAATTTTTTTTCTTTTAGTATGAAAGTTTTCAAGACGCCTACAAGTGGAAAATGCACTCCTCCCAGCCAAATCAAGCTGCGCCAGATTCCTTACAGCTGCGTGCCGCGAAATGACTAATGAAAGAGCCTTCTGCTGCTGGTGGAACTTTCATATGTGGCACTATTGTGCCACTCAGCAGGACCTGACCCTGGTATTTACATATTGGATGTCACCCCAAAAGCCCCTGACCAGGGGGTTTCCGGGATGTAATAAGAATGCTGCTCTGGGCTTTGGAAGGTGTACTGTATACATGCCCATACTGTAGGGGAGGGGTTAGCATTTCAGACCCCCGTTCCTCCCTTGACAAGCAAGTGCTTTTCTCTAGGGAAGATGTTCAGATTCAGTCATAGAGCCATTGGTGCCACAGCAGCTCGGTAACAACAGCCCTGCTGCCTGCCAGCTGCTGGTGGAGGCGTTGAGAATACCTAGGTGAGGAAGTCAGGGGCCCTGCGTGCCTGAGCAGAGCAATGGACACAAACCCTTGGATAATTTCCATCCTTGGCTGTGTGTTCTGTAGCGTAGGTGTGAAGTGGGTGTTCTGGGAGCTCAGAAGAGGGGCCCTGAACTTATGGGTGGCCAGGGAAGCTTCCTGGAGCTCAAATGACTGAGTGGAGTCTTCAGCATTAAAAAAAGGAGTGCTTCTCCCGCTTAGAAAGGTAATGCACCTCATTGAAATGATTTCAACTTTATGGAAATGTGTTCCTTTAAAGTTCAGAGAGTAAAGAGGAAGTAATAAAGCACAACTAGTAGACTTTCTAATCAATCGGAGCCTGTAGCTTTCTTCCTGAAAAGCGTATGGTGTGTGTGCATGTGTGAGCGTGCGTAGGTGAATCTGTAAAGGATGGAGTGGTAGCTGAAAAGAGGGAGGTGCAGGCGGAGGTGAGATCTCATCTTCGTGCCCAGAACCGCTTTGTGATAATGTCAGGCAAGGAGAGAAATCAATACTCACCCTCTATGGGACTCTGGCTTTTTACAACTTGGCTTTCCAGGTTTTCATTGATGTCTTATAACTTCAGAGTCTCCTTGCTGGCCATGTTTCAAGTGGTTGATTAAGATGTTTTTTCTAACAAAATTGTTCTCTCCCTAAAAAAAAAATGTATACGTCTAGCTATAAGATGTTAACAATATTTAACCTGCTACAATGCCAATAAGAGTTCTCATTTATTGAAGACTTTCTTTGCACCAGCTATGTGCTAAGAGCTTTACAGTGGTTGCTTCGTAGCATCAACCCTCACACCAACCTTATGAAGCGGGTACCTCACTATTCCCATGTCCCAGATAAGGAAGCTAGGATTATTACTTGCTGTGGCCACATAGCTGATAATCGGCGGGTTCTCTCTGATTCCCAGGGCTGTGCTCAAGGATGCACCATCCTTCTGCCTTCTTTCTCAAACATATTTGGCTACAGGAGCATTTTCAAAAGTGAGCACCACTTATCTCTTAATACTACGATTAGCAATCTATGGAGCACGATTTGGGAAAAGCTGCCCTAGAAAAATACTGCCTTGTCTGTAAATAGAGATAATAATACAATCTCTGCATTGTGATGATTCAAAGACGTTTCAGGAAATGGGTGCTGAGGATACTTACCTTCCACCAGGAATGTGTATGTGCTTTAAAAATAACATCTGTGGCCAGGCACAGTGGCTCACACCTGTAATCCCAGCACTTTGGGAGGCCGAGGCGGGTAGATCACTTGAGTCCAGGAGTTTGGGACCAGCCTGGGCAACATGCCGAAACCCTGTCTCTACTAAAAATACAAAAATTAGCCGGGCATGGTGGCGCATGTCTGTGGTCCCAGCTATTCGGGAGGCTGAGGTGGGAGGATCGTTGGGGTCTGGGAGGTGGAGCTTGCAGTGAGCCAAGATGGCACCACTGCACTCCAGCTTGGGCAACAGAGTGAGACCTTCTCTCTTTCTCAAAAGAAAATTACAATAAAAAATAACTTTTCCTCAGTGACAGGAAGCAGTGTTTTGGCTAGGATGTTAAGGAAGGTAATTGTTAACTGGGTTGGGAGACCCTTGACCCTGTGGGGGAGGGCCCTGTAAGCTGCCACTGCCCCTCCTCCACAGGTCCCCCTTTGGTCCCCTTCCCTCCTCTCTGGCCTTTGGTTCTCTCCGTCATCCCTCTGTAGTGCTTGTCTTTGTTTGGATGGTGCTCCAGTTGCCTGCCTCTGGGCAGGGTCCTTGCTGTAAAGCACGCTGCTGCCTACTCAGGCCAGCCCAGCATATCTCCTCTGCATATTTGGACTGTGTCCTGAGCCCCAGCTGTAGGCCAGGCCCCTGTGACATATTGGGCACACCACCCACAGCCAGCTGCTGGCACTGCCCGGCCTACATCTGCCCAGAGAACTACACTATCACCACCCACCACATCTCACGGACAGACCCTGCCTTCAGAGACAAGGACCAACCCAGGAGAGTCTGAGGTGGTGCCACCTCTCTGGACATTGATTTGGACGGCTCGCCAACTCCCAAAGGAGCCAATCTTTCGTCCTGGTTAGCTCTCAACAAAGCCCTGCCCCGTTGGTTTGCTGCAGGGCCTGGAGGACCTGGCAGTCCCAAATCATGACATTCCTTTTCTTCCGCGCACCAGTTTTGCACAGCTGTCATTTTTCTTTCAAAATTTTATCAGTCCCACCAATGTGCACATTTGGGCAAAAATACTATGATCAAAACAGACAAAGACAGGTCCTCAACCCATCTCCTGAATACCACCTAGAAAGAGCATTTGCATTCTTCTCAGTAAATATCATGCATACTAAAAAAGAAAACAAATTATTTCACTGACGTGCTCACTTGCACCTGTGAGGGAGCCATTGTTACTGCCATTTCATGCATGGAAAGGCTGAGGATCATAGAGGTTTGCTTATTCGCCTAACCTCGCAGAACTGAGAGCACGTAACCAGGGCCAGGATCAATATCCAGTGTTTGTCTCTCTGCCAAGTGCTGCCCCTTGGACCTGGGACCCTCAGGCCATCAAGGCTGGGGCCCTTTGCTTCTGGAGGGTCCCAAAGTGACAGCGTAAGGGTGGTTCCCATTGAGTCTGACATGCTGCTAGGAATCCTTTGTTTTCTTCCCTTCATTCTCTTCCATCATCCTGTTTCTAGGCTCATCCCACTGTCCATTGTTCATAGACTTCAAGGGGCTCTTTGATTTTCTCTGTAGCGAGGCCATGGGACTTTTAGGTTTCACCGACCCACCTACTCACTCACTTGCCTCTTGAGAGAGCACCAGCTGAAGCACAACTGTGTGTTAGGGAGCTGTGTAAGGAGAAGTGGGAGATGTGGTCTGGCTCCTAATAAACTGTTAAAGAAAAATTATCCTGATATCTGTGAAAAACAGCAACGAATTTTTTATTCAAGACTATTGCAATAAGGGTCAATATTATTGCAATAGGCCAGAAGGTTGAGTTCAACCCCGGATACCTCAGGGATAAGGGGGGATTTACAGCCAATGAGCAGAGTCGGGGAGTGGATGGAAAACTACTCAGGGGAACTTGATTAGGAGGAGGAAGAACAGCTTGATGGGATGTTGAGGGTGGGAGAATCTCAGCAGATGGACTTAACGAGATTGATTGCCAAAACTGGGCTCAGCAGGCCGAGATCAAGGCCTAAATGAGAAGAGGGCTTAAAGGAGCCTGACTAAAGTTTGGTCAAGGAAGGAGTCTTTGTCAGCACTCACAAAGTCCTGTGAGAGTTAGGACCCAAACGCAGGCCCCAAGGCGCTACGAGGCCGCGGCACGCCAGCTACGGGCATGGCTGCAGCTTGGAGAGGGGCTCGTGGGCGTCTCTGCGTTATCCAGCCTCTGACTCCAGGGCCGGCCGGAGGACAGTCACGCAGGCTTCATCTCAGGTTCGTTTATGTCTTACTACTCTGTGATGTACCACACTTTTCTTCTACTTTCTACTTTGAGGCTTGAATTTCCAGGATTTGATAAGAAAGACTGAAAACCATAAGCAAGACTGAAAAGAGCCAAGGCTTTGACTAGACCCCAGACAGGAACGCTAACCTCCTGTTTCTTGTTTGCAATATTGGGAAAATACTTGTTACAGACTGAATTGCGTGCCCCCAGAATTCATGTATTGACTTAACCTGTAGTGTGACTGTATTTGGAAACAGGCCCTCTAAGAAGGTAACGGCTAAGTGAGGTCATGTAAGGTGGGGCCCTGATCTGATAGAACTGGTGTCCTTCCTTCTAAGAAGAGGAAGAGATACTAGAGATCTTTTTGTCTGTGCACACACAGAGGAAGGGCCATGCAAAGACGCAGTGAGAAGGCGGCCGTCTGCAAGCTAGGAAGGGAGGTTTTACCCGAAACAGAATTTTCTGGCGTGTTGACCTTAGAATTCCTGCCTCCAGAACTGTGAGAAAAACAAAAAAGCCCTCCAGTCTGTGGTACGTGGTGACAGCGGCCTGGGCACACTAGTACAATACCTATTTTGTGGATTTATGGCGAGAACTAAACATAAGGTGAGGACCTAACTGTAATTCACACATGTTGGCTTAGCCCCCTTTCCTCCTGTCATGTGATTTGTGGGGTGTTCAGGGTCTTTTGCCACCAGACAGCGTCCTTGTGACCACGTGATGGTGTGGAAAATTCGCTCAGTAGAAGCATTCTTTTGGAGTCAGGTGTTGCCTCTCTGGGTTGCAAGTAGCAGAGCCTTCGCAGATCAGTGGAAACAAAAAGGGGGGATTTTCTGAAAGGATGTTATGATCAATTAGGGTTCCTGGTTTCACACAGTGTACATGAATTGGCTGGTTTTGGCCAAAAAGGGATTTCTGAAAGGATATAGGATGGGGTGGAGGATTGGCAGGAAGGATGGAGGATCAGATTTGGGTCTCCCAGCTGGGAAAAGGGCCAAACATCACACCTGAGAATGGGGCCTGAGGACTGCGAGGCCACGGGGCTGGGCGCTGGCTGCTGCTGCTCGCTCCTCTGACCCCGTGAACACTGGCCTGCGCCCACACTGCGGGATTGGACTCTTCTCTGACGAAGTCCTCCACACCGATGTCCCTTGTGGTCCCTGTGGTTCCCGAGCTCTGCTGTCTTCTTGGCTGAGCCTCAATGACGAGCACTGAGAGTGGGAGGCAACCCTGCCTCCTGTCAAGATTCATAAGGTGGGGAACTTCCCCAGACAATTAAAAAGCAGGCTCAAAATGCCAGATGGCCAAAAAGAATACCAAGTTCCCCCACAGATGCAGGGAACTCTTAGCCCCCAAATGGGAAGCGCAGCTCCTCTCACAGGAGGACAAAGAATTGGAACGCCGACGGCCGGTTACTCTGCCTCCCTCTGTCCCTGTCTCTCCGTCTCTGTGTCTCTGTCTTTCTCTCTCGCCTGTGTTTTCCAGCTCCACTCGCTAAAGGTAAGGCCCACCTCTGTCCTGAGCAGTAGGAATTAGTTGTCTTCGTTAGAACATCTTTTTCCCCTCTGTCCGGTTTTGGTCTGAGTGGATGAACTCCATCCTCGCCCTCGGGATGGGCCGTGGGACCCAGTCCCCAGCCAGTCAGCACACGGTATTCCCTTGGCTGCAGGAGTGAGTAAGCAACCTAAAATAGCCTGGAAACGTTTTCCCTTCTTTTTTATTGAACTCTAGCTTACCTGTTGCGAAGTGCACAAAGTGTACAGCTCAATTAATTTTACATAAAATCCGTTGTAATCACATGTGGAATCGCCACTGAGATTGAGATACTGACCATTTCCATCAGCCCAGCACCCTCCCCTGCAGTTCTTCTCTGTAATACTCCACTCAGAGACAATCACCATTCCGACTTCTGTTACCAGCAATGGAAATTTTACCCTTTTTTTTGAAGTCTATATGAATGGAATAATAGGTAATCTTTGGTCTTTCTCTTATTGACTTGCAGCAATCCTTTATTCTGGATTTGAGTCCTTTGCTAAATACATAGATTGCAAATACGTTTTCTTAGCCCAGTTTGTATTTTGACTCTCTTAAGGATGTCTTTTTAGGAATATCAGTCCGATTTGTTGGGCTTTTCTATGATTAATGATTTTCATTTGTTCTATGTAGAAAATCTTTGCTCACTCTTAGATCATGCGCAAGTTAATGACTTTGAGGAACGAAGAAGTAAAATGTTTTTGTTGCATTTGAGATTGTGAGGCAGTGAGGCTGAGCCAGAACCGGAGACCGAGAGCAGAAAGACTGCGGGGTGGCCTTGAGGTGGGGTGCTGTCGCGAGGTGAGTCTGAGCTTCACAGGAGCTGTCTGTTCACTATAATTGTGGCTGAAATCAGAGGCAGGCCAAGCGGATGAGACCTGGGGCAGTTGACCTCAGAAGAGATTTGTTTAACTATTTCCCTTTTTTTTTTTTTTTAAGATATAATCTCACCCTGTCACTCAGGCTGGAGTGCAATGGCATAATCTCAGCTCACTGCAACCTCCGCCTCCTGGATTCAAATGATTCTCCTGTCTCAGCCTCCTGAGCAGCTGGGATTACAGGCGTGTGCCACCATGCCTGGCTAACTTGTGCCACCATGCCTGGCTAACTTTTTGTATCTTTAGTAGAGACGGGGTTTTTTCATGTTGGCCAGGCTGGTCTCGAATTCCTGACCTCATGATCCACCTGCCTCGGTGTAAGTGCCGGGATTATAGGCCTGAGCCACCATGCCCGGCTAACTATTTCCTTTTTAAACATTTTTTAGTTTTTATTTTTTGAGAGAGTCTCAGTCTGTTGTCCAGGCTGGAAGACAGTGGTAGCATCTTGGCTCACTGCAACCTCTGCCTCCTGGGTTCAAGCAATTCTCATGCTTCAGCGTCCTGAGTGGCTGGGATTGCAGGTGTGTGCCATGACACCCAGCTAATTGTTGGTATTTTTAGTAGAGATGGAGGTGTGTCATGTTGGCCAGGCTTGTCTCAGACTCCTGGCCTCAAATGATCCACCCACCTCAGCCTCCCAAAGTTCAGGGAATACAGGAGTGAGCCGCTGCACGCAGCCTATTTCTGATCACATATTTTATTGAGTTCTTATTCTGCAGGATGACATCCTCATGGAATTTATATTCTAGAGGATTTTAGAGATTATTTTTAAATACTTTCTTTTTATAGTCCAGATTAGGAAACCAAGGGGAAGACATGACAAGTAATTTGCTTGTCATCACAGAGCTAGCGTAGAAGTACAGCTAAACCACAACCACAGCTGAAACCTAGGTCTCCTGGACTGAACCTTCCCCAGGCCCTACCCCTGACGCAAATCCAGCAAAGAAAGACCTGAGGGGTGATGACTGATGGCCGCTCTGCCTCAGGCTAAAGGTAGAAGTCTATCTCAGGTGGGCGGAGATTTTCCTTTCTTCCTTTGACCTTGGGCAAAGTGATATGCCCTGCTCTGCAGCAACAGAGACTTCAGGAAGCCCACACACGTCAAGTGGCCGAAGCAGGCCAGTGTCAGCAGAGGGGGAAATTAGAGGGACTTCCCCCAAGTCCTTCCTGTCAAAGAAAGAAGCATGAGAGACCTTCATGAGGGTGAAAACAACAGTAGGGACTAGTCCAGACTGGGTACGTGTCTCGCTGGTGGGGCTGCTGCCCCTTGGGTTTTACCCCAGGACACTGGGTTCTGTCCTGTCATGGTGGTCAGTGCTAGAAAGTTGGGGTTCAAAGCTGTGCTCACAGCTTCAAGCAAGTCCTAGACCAAGGTTCAGTCCAATGAGCACCAGGGTCCTCTCGTTGGCAGCAGGTAGGAAGTGATGGACGCTGGCTGACAATCTGGAGGCCAGCGACATGGCGGGACCACTTTTGACTCCCTCATTTCCCAAATCTGACCACATCAGCCCCACGTGGGCTCACTTAGACATGCTCACCACTGTTAAGGTACCACTGGGGGCTTCCCACTGACTGAATCCCTTTAAACAAACATCTTTCAAATGTTCCCTCCCATTATAGAGGAAGGCAGTAATAAGATGGTAGTAAAATAGAGTCTTGATACCCATTTTCAACTTTTATGTGAAAGGAAGAAATGGGAAGTTGATAAGTGAGCGTATGGAGAGCCAGTGAGTGAGTGTGTATATATATATATTTTACTTTTCTGGGCCCCAGTAACCTTCTCCCTTGAATTCCTGCTGAACTGCAAATTTAGAGCTGCTTTGTAGGTTAGTCTGGTGATTCGCTGTTGTTTCCTGGGTGTCAGACATACAGCTGTGACAAGCTGTCATCATCTGGTGTTTATGATGGATTGTGGATTTCTTAAGACTGAGGCCTATGTCTTTTTTTTTTTTTTTTTTAATTGAGGCAGTGTCCCACTCTGTCACTCAGGCTGGAGTACAGTGGTGCAATCATGGCTCACTGTAGCCTCAACTTCCAAGGCTCAAGTGATCCTCCCGCCTCATTTTTTGATTTTTTTGTAGAGATGAGGTCTCGCTATGTTGCCCAGGCTGGTCTCGAACTCCTGGGCTCAAGCAATCCACCCACCCTGGCCTTCCAAAGTGCTGGGATTACAGGCATGAGTCACTGCACCTGTTTTTAAATTTATTTTTTAAAATTTACGTTTACATTTTATCGAACTGTAATATTTATACAGAAAAGAGTGCAAACCCCGAGTGCATGGAGGGTGTACATGTACATAAAGGACACACCCCCTGCACCCAGAGCCTAGATCAGGAAGCATGGAGAGTGGCAGGAACTCCTCAGGGCTTACTTCCAGCCCACTCCACCTCCTCCGCCTACCAGCGTAACCAGCGTCCGCACTTCTCACACTGTAGATTAGCTTTGCGTGTGGGAGTCATATTGGCATGCCAGAAATAATACTTGATTTTTAAAGAAATCTTATGAATTGCTAAAAGCAAATTGTCCTTCAGGCAGTACACAATAGTTCAGTTATAAATTCTGTAGTCTTGGGCCTTACCTAAAAAAGTTGGATGACTTCCAATTTAATTTTTTCTTCTTACTTTGAAATAATTTCAGTTTTAAAGAAAACTGGCAAGGATAGTATAATGACTTTGTTTCCCTCAACTGTTGGAGAGAAAATTATTGGCACGATGCCACATCGCTTTAATATTGGAGTGTATCATTCCTGCACCCAAGGACATTCTTCTATATAACAATAATACAACTACCCAAATCAGAAAAGTCTTAATAACATGAATACATTACTAACATCGAACCTGTAGATGCCATTCAAGTTTCCCCAGCTGTTGCAATGAATGTGATTATTGCAGAGGTCCAGGATTGAGCTCTGCATTTGGTTGTTGTGCCTCTTTAATCCTTTTCAGAGTGGGGGAGTTCTCAGGCTCCCCTTCATTCTGTGACCTTCACACTTTATTCGATTACCGTTATTTTGTGGAATGCTCCTTAATTTGAGTTTGTCTCATATTTCCTCAGAATTAGAGTCAGGTAATGCTTTTCCTTTTTGGTAGGAATAGCACAGAAGTGATGCTGTGTGTGGTCTTCTCTTTGCATCCTGTAGGTGGTGCACAATTTCAATTTGTCTTATGGATGATGATGTTCACTTTGATCACTTAATTAAGAGATGTCTGCCAGTCCTCCTTACTGTAAAATTATTATTATTTTTTATAATTAGTAAGTATTTTATGGAAGGTACTTTGAGACTTTAAATATCCCATTCTGGCTGGGCACAATGGCTCATCCCTGTAATCCCAGCTCTTTCTGAGGCCGAGGAGGGCGGATCATTTGAGGCCAGGAGTTTAAGACCAACCTGGGCAACATGGTGAAGCCCCCCATCTCAACTAAAAATACAAAATTTAGCTGGGCGTAGTGGCGCATGCCCATAGTCCCAGCTATTCAGGAGGCTGAGTGGAAGAATCACCTGGGCGTGAGAAGTTGAGGCTGCAGTGATTCAGCCACTGCACTTCAGCCTAGGTGACAGGAGTGAGACCCTGTCTCAAAAAAAATTATCCCATTTTGCATTAAATTCATCCATTAGTTTTAGCATCCACTGATATTTCTTGTCTGAAATGATATTATTATGGTGGTTGCCAAGTCGTGATTTTTAATTTAATTATCAGTTATGCATTTAATTAGTTGGCATTCTAAGGAAAAAGTTTCTTCCTTATTAATCAATCAATCATTTGTATTAGTATGGACACTCAGTGGTAGCTGTAGCCAGGTCGGTGTTGATGAGTGGAAGTCTATGTTGCTGAGTCTTTGCATAACCTCTATGCCTGCCACCATGGCCACCTTGTTTATGAGCCCATTGGGTGATGACAGGGATGGCTGGGGAAAGAGGCTGACTGGTATCTACAGAACAGGTCACCCTATCCGTTTGATTATTAAAATATTACTCTGCTCTGGTCACCCTCTGGTGAACATTCACATGGGACACAAATATGTTCACATTTTTTTGTCCATACAGAGAAGCCTGTTCATAGACTGCTTCTTTAAACATCTTTGTCATCAGTTTTCTAATGTGGTTTTTCAAGTCACTGACCTTTCAGCTAAACCATTGGCCATAGCTCATGAACAGATGCATACTTCTATGTCTGACCATTTCTCCTCCCAAGCAAAGTGGACAGTGAGTTGCATTGCTTGAAGTTCCAAAACTGGGGAAATAACCACAGAATGGGTTCAAGGACCCACTGAAATAGTTCAGGGCCCACTATGAGATGAATGTGAGCTAAACTCTACTGATCACCTGACTTTCATAATCCGCCACTCTGGTTGGAGGGCCACAGTGACATTTTGGGTCTTCTGGAATTAGTGTCAGTTCAGAGCCAGGGTCTAGTAGTCCTGAAAAGGTCTGATTATTTCCTTTTCCCCAATGTAGAGTTACTCTGATAAAAGGTCATAGGTCCCTTTGGATAAGGCAGGGAGGTGTATTAAGTCAACTTTTAAGTAGTGAATACGATCCTTCTTCAAGGGGACCTGACCTCCCCTCCAATCAAAGGATTGCAAATGATCTTGTCTGAAAATTGATTGAGGGGCTTTGGCTCTCTGTTTTTATGATATAAATTAGATTTTGTTCACTTACCTGAGAACTTTTCTGCTTCTCTAAATCAAGTAAGAATTTACTAGGTTTACTACCTATTTTACTTCTAGAAACACTGTGACCAGCCAGCCATTGCCATAGGTTTATGAGTCACACTATTCAGCATGCGGCCGTGACTCTGCTGTCCATGATGGCAATCACGTCCACCTTGTCTTTGGCAGTTAAGTGTTGCTGCTTGGCCTCTGCCACCCAGGATCCAATTCCTCTCATTGCATATAGTTTTCAACTCAGTGGCTGCACTTTCCACTGTGAGGTATGGCCTACAGAGAAGAGCAATCACAAGGTTCTTCAGGGATGCTAGGGCTCCTCTCACAAATTTATTTCTCACAATACTGCTGAAAGGTCTATCTTCTGGACCCTCTCCATATGAATGAGAGGCCTTAGATGACAAATCCACTCTAAGATTTCAATTTCCCTAAACCCTTGAATCTCTTCCTCTACATTAAACCAATGCAGGTGTGATATAGAAATTAATTCACTGTGGGCCACACTGTGGTCCATGTTTCAGCCGATCAACCAACAAAAATGTAGAGCCCTTCCTGACTCCTTGAACTCAACATTTAATGCAGAATTTATGCTTAGTGAGCCCATATCAATAAACTTGATTGGATTAAACTTTATGTTCCTGCCACCATTTCCCCAAACCTTATTTTTTTGTATTGAGGCAGGGTGTTACTCTGTTGTCCAGGCTGGAGTGCAGTGGCATGAACATGGCTCACTGCAGCCTTGACATCCTAGGCTCTGATGACTCTCCCGCCTCAGCCTCCCGAGTAGCTGGGACCACAGATGGGCGTCATCATACTGGCTAATTTTTAAAATGTTTTCATAGAGACAGGGTCTCACTTTGTTGCCCAGCCTGGTCTCACATTCCTGGGATCAAGTGATCCTTCTGCTGGGATTACAGGTGTTAGCCACTGTGCTTGCTCCAAACCTTTAATTCGCATTTCCACTCTGTTCCCTGGATTTTTGACTGTACACATGAGAAAACTCATGTAGTTGTTTTGGAGTATAGCACACCTCCTCTTGGGTCACACTTTGTACCTCACCTTTCAGGGCCTGCTGGGACAAATCTAGTTATAAGTGTAGAAGCAAAGAGAGGTGGTAAAGGTAGGTCCTGAGGTGAATCAGCAGTCTTCACGGCAGTTGTCTGGGATGGGGGCATGACAACTTCCTAGGATATTCAGGATTAATCCCTTTGGATGGGGTGGAGAGGCCACTCCCACTGGGGTGGGTAAGTGCTACCACTGGTTGTTGGGAGGCCACTTGTACTGCAGGTGGGAAGGCTGTTCTGCTGTGGGGTGGGGGAGCCTCTTCTACTGGCAAAGAAAACTACCAGAAGGAACTCAATGTTCCCAGCATGATCCAAGTTTTCTCACATGTCCCCATCCCAATTTATAAGATCTTATACTTTCCTAGTTTATGTCCTCACTTTAACAGTAGGCACCCTGTGAGCCTAGGAGTTTAACTTTTGTATTTCAGCCAGTTGCAAGATGAGATTCTGGTTTTGATTTTCAGCAATCTTAGCTCTTTGGCTATAGGAAATAATGGCTTTCTTCAGGGCATACATAGAAGCCTTTAGGTCATTTCTGCAGTGCTCAAGCTGAGAGTTCGAATTCCTGAATTCATCCTTTTCTTATACCATTTTGTCCAGCAGCACTGGGCATAATCAGCCAACCTTATTATACTCACCAGTTTTCCCAAATTTTCAATATATATATGTATGTAAGATATGTAGTCACCAAGCTTTTTGATCCTTATAAATGGTTGACTAGGCGTATCCAATGCAGATATTTGTGTGTCTCTATTGCCGGAGTATGCCATAAATTATCAGTGCTCTCTTTACTACTGAAAATAGTCATTAGTATATTCAAATCTAATTAAATTAGGGAGCCAATTCCAGAAACCCTGGAACCAATTCAGAAAATTCATCTGTAGCATTTTGTTTCCTTAGAACCAATCTCGGAAACAAACAAAATCTATGTTAGGGTTCTCCAGAGAAACAGAATCAATCAATCTATCTATCCATCCTCTATCTATCTATCTATAAAATATTTATTGGGAAGAATTGCCTCACATGATTGCGGAGGGTGAGTAGACCCATGATCTGCTGTCTACAAGCTACAGACCTAGGACAAAGGCTGGAGGTGGCAAAGGACCTTGAAAGGGATAAGTTCAGAGGCCAGGAAAGCCAGTGGTGTAGCAGAGTCCGCATCTGAAGAAGACCTGAGAAGCAGAGGAAATAATAGTGTAAGTCCTAGGCCCAGGAGAAAATGGATGTTCTAGCTCAAGCAGTAAGGCAGAAGGGGTAAATTCTCCCTTTTTCAATTTTTTGTTTCATTCATGCCCTCAACAGATTGGACGATGCCAATCCTCATTGGGGAAGACAATCTGTTTTACTTAGTCCACAGGTTCAAATGCTAATCTCATCTGTAAATACCCTCACAGGCATACCCAGAAATAATGTTTAGCCAAATATCTGGGCACCCTGTATCAGGTCAAGCTGACACATAAAATTAACAATCACAAAAAGTATCTGGAAATATAAAGTAAGAATAGCATGAGGCCAGCTTGATTAGCAAGACCCTTGACAACAGGCGCTTAGAACATGAAACAATCATTTCAGCATTCAAGTCCTACAATCTTCAAGTCAGGGTCAAGTCTTAACATTTCACTAAATTCATGGACATAATTTTAAGAGTCCTGTTAGTTTTTCTTTTCTTTCTTTCTTTTTCTTTTTTTTTAAAGGTGGGGTTTTGCTATGTTTCCAGGCTGGCCCTGAACTCCTGGGATTACGGGATCCTACCATCTCAGTCTCTTGAGTAGATAGGACTACAGGCATGCACCAATATGCCTGGATTGAGATTTCTTGCTTGTAATATCAAAAGACAAAAAGTTACACACCGTGGGGAAAAAGCATATGCTTCTTGCTGAAATAATTCAGGTATAAATGGCTAAAATAATTGAAAGAAAATGGCATGAAATCCAAATTTTTTTTCTTTGTCAGGAAATAATATTGGAAAATATTGCTAAATGTCAAATGAAGAAACAATAATCATGGCAAGTTTTGCAGTGTGGAATGCTTATTGCAGAAGTTCAGTGGAAGTACGGATGTTTCTCACATGTCTCAGCTAATAGCACGTTGTAGATTTTGTGTCAGTAGTGGAACACAGGAAGAACTGCATTTGAAAGTGAATCACTAAAGGAAGGATATACAGGTAGTCTCCATTGTAAATGATTTACTTAAAATCATCATTCTATGAGAAAACTGTCTAATCTATAGCATTTTTATCTTCTTTGAATGAATTCTAAGAAATGTTGCTCTTGCCGTCTCATCTATTATACTGTAGAACTTTACACCACAGTGTAGCAGAATCTCAAGGTGCCAGCTGCGAGTTCCCAGGAACACATAGTTGAACTTGTGTTCTTAATTAAGGAGTTTGGATCTTACCATGGGGGTGCATGGATCAGATTTGTGATTTGGATGATCGTAGGCTGGAAGTGGCAAAGGGGCCGAAAGCAGCAAGTTCAGAGGCAAGGAGACAGTTGGGAGGCAGGGCAGAGGAGCTGGGCAGATGATGGGTTCCTGAACTAGAATGTGGCAGATAACAAAGTGCTTTGAGTGAGGGTGAGAAAATGTCAGGAATGACTCCCAGGTTTCTGGCAGTGAGCTGGGAAGCAAGGACATTTGAAGTAGATTTTTGGGAATACACATAGAAGGCAGGATGAGCTTTCAGGAGAATTTTTGTCTTGCAGCTCCTTTTCTGTATTTTGCTCCCACATTCAGGTGCCCTCTTCCACACATTTTAGGAGCTTGTTGCCCTCATCCATGTCTCTGGCTATTCAGCCTTTCTACTCCTACCCAAGCCTAGACATCGGCCCCTGTCTCCAGCCTTGATTCCCTCAGTGCTCCTATCTGTCATATCCTTTTGTTCTCCACCCTACCAACCAAACATTCATTCCCTTTAGGCTCTGGGTTAGGAAAATAAAATGGTCTGGAGACAGAAAATTCCAAGATGTGTGGTCTTATACTTCCGTTTCAACCATTTTATTTGGAGTAAACCCCCTTTCTTTAAGGTGTTTTAATGGCAATTCATCAATACTTTATATATTGTAGGAAAATTGGAAATTTTCCTACAATATATAAAGCTGGAAGTTGTAGGTGGTATGGCTGTAAATTTTTTTTTTTTTTTTTTTGAGACGAAGTTTCGCTCTTGTTGCCCAGGCTGGAGTGCAATGGCGTGATCTCGGCTCACCGCAACCTCCGCCTCCTTGGTTCAGGCAATTCTCCTGCCTCAGCCTCCTGAGTAGCTGGGATTACAGGCATGCGCCACCATGCCCAGCTGATTTTTTGTATTTTTAGTAGAGACGGGGTTTCACCATGTTGATCAGGATGGTCTCGATTTCTTGACCTCGTGATCCACCCGCCTCGGCCTCCCAAAGTGCTGGGATTACAGGCATGAGCCACTGTGCCCGGCCGGCTGTAATTTTTAAATATTACACTAAGTATGAGGCTTTTCCTTCTAACTTTGCTAACCTCTTTTCTACCCAAATTGCCTGATTTAGTGATTGTAGATGGTCTTTTCTCATATTGTTTGTCTAATGTGAAGAAAGTCTGACATTTTGCCTCCTAAAATGCCATAGAATAAGTTTCTTGAGAAAGACATATATTCTCCTCAAAGGACTTATCTAAATGTTTTGTCCTCATTTCTTGATACATATGTGCTCAATGAGTAGCAATGAGTAAATGAATAGATTCTTGCAACTTAAGCTGATAGTAATACAAATAGTAGTTACCAGTTGGTGAATGCCAGGCAACCTACTATAATTTACATCTATTATTTCTAATCCTAAATATAATGATGTAATATGGAGAGCTGTCTGGGGATAGGAATAGGGCTCTACAATCATTTTTTCCTGTTTCACTTCCTGGGTTTCTTGCTTCAAACTGACTCTAGTAAAACTTGGTTTGGTTGTGCAAGAAGAGTACTATGTTTATTCATATTTATTCAAATTTGGAAATATTTTTATGTAAAACATTTAATACTTAAACTAATTCTGTGAGATAGGCATTAACCCGCACTTAATAGAGGAGGAAATTGGGACACACAGGATTAACAAGTTAGACATGGAGCTTCTAGTAGAGCCCAGGCCTTTAGACTCCGAGGCGACGTTGGGTTAGAACTCCATTTTCACCTGACTCCCATAAGCCTTTGCTCAGACTGGCGTATTCTAGAGTGGTATTATGGGTTTCAGGAATTAGCATTAGCTCCTGGTTTGTAGCCAATATTCCCCAAAGACTTGGGGGTATTTTTCAGATAAATGCTTGCAGGTTCATTTGAGTAAACTTTTGGAATTTAAAGGTCATGATGATTGAGCGTTCTGGCTCACATAAAATATTTGTTTACAAGGTCCTGCTTTTTATTTTAATGATAAAATCATCACCCTAAAACCTCTCAATTTTGTTCTTGAAGGCTCCATGGTCTACAAGCCAGAGTTAGAGATCTCTGAGTGTCAGGCCACTGATTGCTACATATATTTCTTGATAATTGCTAGTTATCCACACCTCCATTTAGAGGTTTGTTTAGACTGTCCAGCTGGCAGAAAGCAGGGTTAGATTGATTTAGATTGAAGAGGAATCAGAAATGTAGGAAGAGGGAGATAAAACTAACTGTCTCAGGTGGTGGGAGGAGAGGAAGATGATTTATTAGCTCAAGTCCAAGTATGAACAAGGTCACAGTGGATTCAGTGTCAGTTGAAGTCCTGTTAAGGAATTTAAGGGGGATGGGAACTAGTCTTGAGAATATAGGGCTGAGCCAATTTTGGAAAAACTTTTTTTTTTTTTTGCTTTGTAAGGAAGATAGACGATGCTAATGGGAAAGCCATATCTATGATGAGTTTGTATATGTTCATTTGGAAATAATGAGAGAGCGAGCTAATCTAGTATTATGTATGTGTATGAGAGAGAGAGAGAGAGAGAGAGAGAGAGAAAATTTGAAGCTTGAGATGGGATGCATAGGGACAGGGAGAGGGAGAAAGAGGGGACCATAAAGTGGGGTGCTGCATAGGGAAAGGACCAGAGCAAGAATGCACTGATGCCATGATTGTCTGAAGGCTGAGAATAGAAATGTTGAATATAGATTTTTAACATGTCTGCTTTAGTTATGCACATTTTATTAAGCAAGAGGAATACATGACCAGTGTCATAATTTATAGATTTTCATAAAAGAAGAATGTTGAAGGCTGGGTGTGGTGGCTTACACGCTTTGGGAGGCTGAGACAAGCGAATTACCTGAGGTTAAGAGTTCGAGAACAGCCTGGTCAAGATGGTGAAACCCTGTCTCTACTATAAATACAAAAATTATGTGGGAGTGGTGGCAGACACCTGTAATCCCAGCTACTCAGGAGGCTGAGGCAGGAGAATCGCTTGAACCTGGGAGGTGGAGGTTGCAGTGAGCTGAGATTGCACCACTGCACTCCAACCTGGGCAACAACAGTGAAACAAACAAACAAAAAAAGAATGTTGAAATTAAGTTGCTAATAATACAATTGATAAGGTATTCTGTCTTTCCACTTGGTTACAAAGTTGAGGAAATACAGTGATTTAGGGGTGAGAAGAGAAAATCTTTGGAGAATAAATTTGGTTTTGTCTTAGGTGACCTACGCTTGAACAACAGAATGAGTACTTCCATTTCATGCAATTTGGTGGACTAGATTATCCATCCCCTCATCCAGGGCAAAACACCTAGAAATGCCAGACAATGTACAACAAGCATTATTTTCAATGCATAGTTGAATTTATAAGAAAGAAAGAAAAAATCCCATGGCCAAAACTTGAGGGTAAAATGAAAACTTGGAAAGATTGTAGGTCTCAAATGCTTGGAGTTTAATGGTTTCACAAGGCCTTAGGTTCAATGGAAATGAAATTGAGATGTCAATGCATAGAGAACTACAAAGGCAGCAACAATGGTGAACAGGGAGAACTAGAAAATGACTGCTTTTGGCTGGACACTAACCTGAAGAAAAGTGTTTATTAATGAATGAATACTAGTACTATCATATAACTATAGGTATATAGTTTCCCTCTTCAGAGGCAACCACTGTTTCCAGTTTCCTGTGTGTTACATGCATATATAATTATGTGCATTACATATTTTTTCTTTTTGCAAATGGTAGTGTATTATGTACACTAACTGAGAATTTTAAAATAGGAAAAACTAAAGTTATAATTTCATTACACTTTCCAACTCTTCCTTTTGGTGTATACTCTTGAAAACATGCTGCATGTTTTTCCTTCCAGATATTACTGAGGCATTTGGAACACTCACATTTCTTTAGATATCTATCAGCCAATTGCAGGGTAAGAAAAATCAATATTATGTCTATGACTGCCGGAAAATTTCATTTTTAACTTTTCTTAACATCGCTTTATCTTTGAGCTAATAGAATAGTTCTAAATATATTAAATAGTTAAATAATTCTCTTCTCTTTCAAAGTTTGAAATCCATTCTCATTATCTCTTTTTTTTTCTTTCTTCTTACTCCTTTGAGACCCTCCACAAATGAGATCCCCCATTTTTGCCATCTATATGTGAGAGTTGCAGTGAAAGCCCTCCATATACACATATACAAAAACATACAAATAAGCCTGACTTTATAATATAGCATGGATCAGAACAGAAACATATAACAGTTGCCTTAGAGAATGAAGATCTTCCAGTCCAACATAACCCAAAAAGATGTATTAGTTTATCCAAAGAAATAATTGCTTTTTAACTATTTCTGGTGTACTCTTCTTTATTCATAAACTTTCTTACTTACTGATTTTAACTTTCTTTTTTTTTCCCCCATTTATTTATTTTATTGCTTTTTAGGTTTTGGGGTACATGTGAAGAACATGCAAAATTGTTGCATAGGAACACACGTGGCAGTGTGATTTGCTGCCTTCCTCCCCATCACCTACTTCTGGCATTTCTCTCCTTGC
>NW_016107377.1:3485009-3499366 GCF_001604975.1 Cebus imitator
GCGTATGGGCGACTTCCCGTGGCTCCAATCGCCAGCCACAAGGGCCCCCGGACCAGTGTATTTTGTACGGGAACCACGGCTCCAGGGCGCTGACAAAGCAGCCGCGCGGGGCAAAGCAGCAGCGCTGGCCGGCACAGCCGCACTGGCCGAAACAGCCGCACTGGCGACCATGGAGCACCTCCGCCTGGGAATTTCCTAGTCTGCGGGCAATAAAAACGCGGCATCCACTCACCCTCTGCGCTTTCACTGGGAGCTGCAATCCTGAGCTGTTCCTAAACGGCCATCTTGGATCCCCTGATTTTAACTTTCTAACTTGCTGATTCTCTTTTTAGCTGCATCTAATCTGCTATATAACTCTTCCTTTGAGTTTCTAATGTCAATGACTACTATATTGTTCTTGAAGTTCTATTTGATTCTTTTTTCAAATCTACCTAGCCTCTTCTATTTGTAGAGTTTTGTTTCTCTTATGTTTTTTATTCCTTCATTGATATATTTCTTCATTTTGAACATAGCTATTTTAAAGACTTGAATAATCCCAATATCTGAAATTCCTAGCAATTAATTCTGTGGATGTTTTGTAGCACCTGGATTAAGGGTAAGTCCTTTCAGAGAGATTTTGCATTTGCTTCTACCAAATATCCAGAGGTTTACATGTATGATAATTTCCCATTTTGGATGTTATTAGAGCATGTGGACAATACAAATATGAATCTCAAAACCATGTGAGACTAGTAGGGGATAGTTAGGAATGGGCAAAAGACTTATTTCTCACTGTATGTCAGTAGTTGCAAAACTTTTTAGTTTCAGGGCTCCTTCACTCTTAAGAGTTACTAAAGAGCCCCAAGAAGTTTTGTTTATGTGAGCAAAATTCCTATCAATATTTCCTGTATTGGAAATTATCACAGAAATCTAAAAAATATGTATTTACTGATTCATTTAAAAATAGCAATAATAAACTCATTATTTGTTAACATTTTACATGAAAAATAACTATATTTTGTAAAACAAGTACTAGTGAAAAGAGTGGCATTGTTTAACATTTTTTTTTTTTTTTTGAGATGGAGTCTTACCCTGTCACCCAGACTGGAGTGCAATGGCACGATTTTGGCTCACTGCAACCTCTGCCTCCCGGGTTCAAGTGATTCTCCTGCCTCAGCCTTCCAAGTAGCTGGGATTACAGGAGCGCTTCACCATGTCTGGCTAATTTGTTTTATCTTTAGTAGAGACGGGGTTTCACTATGTTGGTCAGGCTGGTCTGGAACTCTGACTTCATGATCTGCCCACCTTGGCCTCCCAAAGTGCTGGGATTACAGGCCTGAGCCACCATGCCTGGTCGGTTTGACATTTTTATAACTCTCTTTAGTGTCTGGATTAGGATAGACAGCTGGATCCTCAAACTTGCTGCCACATTCAGTCCATTGTGATATCACACATCATGGTGCCTCTGAAGAACACCATGTGCGCTTTTGAATTAGAGTGGAAAAGGCAAATAGCATCTTAGCCTTATTATGGACATAGTTCCATCTTGTGGGTCCATGGAAAGGGTCTTAGGAACCCTGCGAGGGCCCTGTACTATACTTTCAGAACTGTTACTGTATAAAATCTGTTTGAATTCTATACCTTGTGCTCGGGCCACTATGTCAAAATACATGCAAAGTACATAGACACAAACATACATGGTTATGCATCTATAAATGGACACATGTAAAGGTGCTCTCTTCTAGGTTTTTGGAAGGCAAAAAAAAAAAAGCAATTGGGGGTTGGTATGGAACAAGTATACCTCAGTTTTGATGTCAGTAATACTGTCTCCAGCTTTAGAAAGGGAAACAAATGTATAGCTAATTATTATATCTAGCATTTATTAAGCGCTTACTATATGCCAGGCAGTGTGTCAAGAATTCTACATATTTTCTCTTGTTTAATCCTTTTCTGAATCAGTGTGAAAGGTACTTTTATTTTCTTCACTTTACAAAAGAGAAAATAGACTTAAAGAAGTTCAGTAATGTGTCCAGTATTACGCAACCATTAGAATCTCAGAATGGCTAACTCTGGAGCACATCACTCTCAAAAGCTAGACTCTGATCATTTTCTAATCCATCCTTCACTTTCATTCAACTCTGAAAATCATTTTTTTAGTATGAGAATAAGATTTTTTATGGCTTTAAAATATGCCTAGTAATATGAAATAGGTTTCTTTTCTTGATATATGAATAAAGTTAATGGTTAATGAACAAATTTTTTGCCATAAAACTAAATTTTTAAAAATTCAATAAAAAATTTAAAAATATCTTCTCAGCTCTAGAAACCTGGTATTTTAGTCCTAAGGGGTAATTTCAGGCTAGTTAGGACTCTGAACATACAGCTGACTGAGGCACTTGAAAACACAACAATGATCTCAATTAACATGATCAGTTTCAGGAATGCATCTTTTAACTCAACCTGTCTTTCACAAACATGAGGGTATTCCCCCTGTCTTAGTCCACCTGTGCTTCTGTAACGAAACCTATGACTGGATAGCTTATAAATAATAGAAATTTGGTACCTTGAATGCTGTGTCCTCACATGGGGGACAGGCTGGCCATTCCCTCCAGCCCTTTTATAAGGTATTAGTCCCATCCAAGATGATAGAGCCCTCATTGCCTAATCACCTCCTAAAGGTTCCACCTTTTAACACTTGCATTGGAGATTCAGTTTCAACATGAATTTTGAAGGGAACAAAAACATGTAAGTCACAGCATTTCATTGCTGGTTCTCCAAAATTCATGGCCATCTTACATACAAAATACCTTCATTCCATCCCAATATCTCAAATGTCTTAACTCATTCCAGTACCAACACAAACGTCTAAAGTCCAGAGTCTTATCTAAGTATCATCAATATCAAACATGGCTGAGAATCAAAGGTGTGTTTCATTCTGAGGCAAATTTCTTTCCAGTTGTAAACCTGTGAAATCAAACAAGTTATGTGTTTCCAAAATACAAGTAGGACAGACATTTCCATTCCCAAGGAAAGAAATAGGAGAGAAGGGAAGAGTAATAAGTCCCAAATAAGTTGAAAACACAATAAGACAAACAGTAAATCTTGAGGCTTGAGAATAATCATTGACTCCATATCCTGCCTTCTGGACACACTGGGGTGGGGGTTGGGCTCCCAAAGCTTCAGGAGCTCCATCCCATAACTTCACAGGTGCAGCCCACACAGCTGCTCTCAGGGTTTGGAGTTAGATGCCTGCAGCTCTCTCGGGCTGATGTTGCAATGCTGATGGCTCTATGGGTCTCAGGGGCAGGCCTGATCCCACGAAGCATTGCCTCAGTGGGGGCTCTCTGCAGTGGCCCCAACCCCATGGATCTCTGGACATTGACCTAATGGGACTCTGCTGTGGCCCCACTCCCATGACTCGTCTAGGCATGGCCTTAATAAGGGCTCTCTGCAGTGGCTCTGACCCCACAACTCTACTGGGCATTGCCTTGATGGGGGATTGCTGTGGTAGCCACACTCTGCCTGGGCCTGAGGCTTTCTGACTCATCCTTTTAAATCTCGGTGGAGGTAGCTGTGCCTCCACAGCTCTTGCCCTCTGTGTACTTTTAGAGTTGATGCACACAGACACTGCCAGCGTTTACCTATTCCTCAAGAAGAGCAACCCCAAGGCATATAATCATCAGATTCACCAGGGTTGAAATGAAGGAAAAAATGCTAAGGGCAGCCAGAGAGAAAGGTTGGTCACCCACAAAGGGAAGCCTATCAGACTCACAGCAGATCTCTTGCCAGAAACCTTACAAGCCAGAAGAGAGTGGGGGCCAATGTTCAACATCCTTAAAGAAAAGAACTTTCAAACCAGAATCTCCTATCCAGCCAAACTAAGCTTCATATATGAAGGAGAAATAAAATCCTTTATGGACAAGCAATCACTGAGAGATTTCGTCACTACCAGAACTGCTGTACAAGAGCTTCTGAAGAAAACACTAAATATGGAAAGGTACAGCCAGTACCAACCACTGTTAAAATGTACCAAATGGTAAAGATCAATGATGCAGTGAAGAAACTGCATCAACTAACGGGCAAAACAACCAGCCAGTAACAAAATGGTAGGCTCAAATTCATATATAACAATATTAACCCTAAATGTAAATGGCCTAAATGCCCCAATCAAAAGACACAGATTGGCAAATTGGATAAAAAGTAAAAACCCGTTGGTGTGCTATATCCAGGAAACCGGTGCCATCTCATGCCAGTTAGAATGGCAATCATTAAAAAATCTGGAGACAACAGATGCTGGAGGGGATGTGGAGAAAAAGAAACACTTTTACACTGTTGGTAGGAGTGTAAATTAGTTCAACCATTATGTCTCCCCCTTTTAAATGCAATTATCACCAGAGTAGGGATATTTGCTAATCTTTACAACGATGGAGCAGTTCCTCACACCTGTTAGCATGTAATAAATATTTATTCAGTGAATGAATGAATGTACTGAAAGCCAGTTATGTGTAAGCAGTGCGAAATGCATCAACTCATTTCTTCTCACTGACTTACATTAAGTAGCTAGTATCCCCACTCCTACTAGAAAATGGGGGGTAAAGAGGTTGATGATAATGGTCATGATGATGATAGCAACATAAGTTGTCATTTGCAATCTTTCTGCTCTGTGCCAGTTGATTTAATATCACCTCATTAAATGCTTAAATTAGTCCTGAGTGGTAGGCATTTTGATCCTCATTTTATACCATTGGAAACTCAGTTCTGCACGGGCAAATAACTTGCTTATGACGACATAGCTGGGAAGTGACTGAATGAGGACTTGAATTTCTGACCCTGCGGTCCCGGTCCCTGGTTTTCTCTACAAGTTGCCTCTTTGAAGCGTCTGTTTTAACACTGTTGATCTGAAAATAAATTGATCTACAGCACGATTAAATTGCTTAATTCGATGTGGAAATTTGAGATTTTCCTATTCAGAGCATTGTTCCGTTCTTCCTGAAAATAACTGGTTTAATGTTCAAACAGTTATTCCAAAAACCACACTGTCTCTTAACAGAATTTGAAAAGGAAATGAGGTCATCTTCACCATTGTGAATGAATGAAGCCCAAGCTATACAAACCAAAGACAGACAAATCAGGTTTTTCGTTTTTGCTCTCCTTTTTGTTTGTTAAGTATGAAAATGTAAAACTTTAAAAATGTTAATGAATCTGGGTTTAAATGATACCTCACTGAAGAAGCTACTCAGGAAACTTGGTGGGTCTCCTACCTCTACTCAATAAACATTACTGATGTAAAGTCCTATTTCTCTGTACTGAACAATGCACCTTTATTTAAGTAGGTAGAGTTTTTTAGCCTCAGCACTCTCTTGCTACTTTGGGCAGAGAATTCTTTATTGTGTCAGGGGGTGTAAGATGTTTAGCAACACTGTAAGATGTTTAGTTACGTCCTTGGCTTCTCCTCACTAGCAGCTAATTAGGTCCCCCCACTCCTGACCTCCTGCATCTAGTAATTGGAATGACAAGATTTCATACCCCAACCTATGTTAGGGATAACTAAGATGAAAGCATGAAACAGTGTCACACAGGGATCCCAAGCAACGTACCAGAGCTCAAGTTTGTATTTTAAAAAGGTAATTGCCTCTGAAAAGATGCAGAATCTGAAGTTGTTCACTTCTTGGTTTGGAGCCACTTTTTTTTTTCTTTTGTGAAAACAGTAAATCTCTTAGAATGGTGCCCCACACATATTAAGGCCTTGATAAATGCTAGCTATTACAATCACAAAGGAGTGGTGCATGGTGGCCCTGAAGGTAGGTGATACGGTAGATATGACATACTCCAGGCGGGCAGGGAAAGGTCCGCCTCAGGAGATGCTGATCACTGTGGGATGTAAAAAAGAACAAGAATCAGTCATGTATTTGAAGAGGAACACTGTAGGTTAAAAGGCCTAGCCCCAGCTGCACACTGGAATTACCTGGGGGAGACTTTTCAATATGCATGCCTGGGGTCCCAGGGATTCTGATTTAGTAGGCTTGAGGCCCAGGCATGGGTGTTCATAAAACATCCCTAGAAGGTTCTGTTGGATAACCAGTGTTGAGAACCACCAATGCAGGAAAGCTGTCATTGGGGGAGGAGTGCACGTAGGAGAAACAGAAAGCCAGAGGGACCAAGTACAGAGAGGGTTGGCTTCCGTTGTCTGAGATGCTGAAGAGACAGGTGGAGGTCAACGAGGCAGACCCTCATCGGCCACATTAGGGTTTTGTTTCATTGGGGAATTGTTGGACAGTTCTGATGATCCTTTTCCCCGAATCTCCTCCAAAGCAGGGTCTTATGTTGAGATGCAGATTTTCCATGAAGTTAAAGAAGCTTGAACTTCAGAGTCCTTCATGGCGTGAGCTCCTTGGAGGGACACTGGCAGTGAGTTCACATGATCTTATGTTTTTGCAAAATGTGCAAAAAGATATTTTTGCCCCATAAGACCCGTGACTCTTAACACTACGTCTCCTCTGTCAAAAGTCCTTTCTTTTGGTGGGGTTGGAAGTGGGAATTTTTGGGAGGTTAAGTTGTGGATTCATTTAATTTAGGTTTAGTGGCAGGTGTTTATGTATTTTACTGTCATTTCCATGTGTACTGAATTATTACTGCATGTTCTTGCATAGGAATCATTTCTAGAAAATGGAATCCTCTGTGCTGATTCATCTGGCACTGTAACACATAGAGCTAGGTTCAGAGGCCATACTGTCAGATGAATGTGTGCTATGGTAAAATATACAAATGTTGATCCATGGAAGGGAACAGGAAGGGAACCAGCCGGAAGCTAGTCTGTGGAGTGAGTCTTTGCAGTTGTGAGAGTGTGGAATTGTAGCAAAGGGCTTAGCTCTCTGAATGATTCAGGTCTCAGAAATGCCCACTGTTAACATTATCCTAACATGAAGGGAAGTGTGATGGAGAAGTCAGTATGGAAAGACACAGCGTTGTTAAACGTTTGTGGTAAAATTATCTTACTTTTCCAAATTGGATACATGGATAATCATGTGTACTCATGTTAGGGCCCCTCCCAGGGGCTTAGAAGTAGCCTATGTAGACCCCAAGGGCCCACAATACAGAGATCTTGAAAACGGCAATTCTCTTATGTTGGGAATTTGTTTGTTAGGCAGCCTATGTAGTTACACTGCATCATATCATTTTCAAAGAAAATTGTGTAAAATCAAATTGATGAGAATTCTTGTGTTTATAGGACTATATGTATTTTAATGTTTAAGTTTTAATTTTTGTGGGTACATAGTGTGTACGTTTGTGGGTTGCATGAGATATTCTGATACAGGCACACAGTGCATAGTAATCACATCTCGGTAAATAGAGTATCCATGACCTCAAGCATTCATCCTTTTTGTTTCAAAAAATTCAATTATACTCCTTTGGTTATTTTAGACCAAACAATTAAATTATTTTTTTACTGTATTTACCCTGTGGTGCTATCAAATACTAGGTCTTATTTGTTTTTTCTAACTATTTTTTTGTAATTAGCCATCCCCCTTTCTCCTTCAACCTCTGCCCCCTGGGCTTCCCTCCCCAGCCTCTGGTAACCATCCTTCCACTCTATCTCCATGAATTCAATTATTTTAATTTTTAGCTCCCACAGATAAGTGAGAACATGCAATGTTTGTCCTTCTGTGCCTGGCTTATTTCACTTCCATCTGTGTTGTTGCAAATGACAGGATTTCATTCCTTTTTTATGGCCGAATGGTACTCCATTGTGGATATGTATTAACACCACATCTTTATCCATTCATCTATTGATAGACATTAGGTGGCTTCTAAATCTTGGCTATTGTGAATGGTGCTGCAACAAACATGGGGGTGCGGATATCTCTTCTATATACTCATTTCATTTCTTTTGGGTGTATACTAGGAGTTGCATTGCTGGATTATATTTTAGCTCTATTTTCAGTATTTTGAGGAAACTCTAAACTGTCTTCCATAATGGTTTTATTAAATTACATTCCCACCAACAGTGTATGAGGGTTCTCTTTTCTTCACATCCTTTCCAGCATTTGTTATTGCCTGTATAAGATGTAAGTCATAAGCAGTATTACAAATAAAGAGTCTATATATGTATAAACTTGCATATCTTATGCATACCAATATGCTATGCAAGATCTTAGTGTATTTGATGAATCTTGTCCTGACAAAGTTTGGTGGTTCCATATGAGACATCATGCAATCATACCCCAAAACATTTATTTAACCCAAAACCTAGTTATGTCATTAATAGAAAGAGGTAAATTTCATCAGAAATAATGATCAACTCTTAGCATGTTTGATGATTAAATTAATTAAGATAATTAATTAGTCAAACATAACTGGAAAATAATTTAAATTTCTTGCTGATTTGACACAAAATACAAACAAAAAATAATTTAAAACTCACAAAATGCTGCTGCAATGAAGACACTTATGACAGATCAGTTAATGAATGATCTTAATGAATGATGATTTAAGATTACTCACTCTACAAGAAACTTGAAGTGCCCTGAAATGTTACAGTTCACATATGAAAGACACTTGATAGAATTTCCCCTCATTACAGGACAATAATTGTAAACATTTTGCATGTCATTACCAATAATGAATTTTGAAGCAAAAAAAAAAAACTTTTGAGGAAGTCAATAATAAAAAAAAACATATTTCCATATATTTTGCTAGAGGAAACACTAAATAATGTTTCCTCTGCAGAAAATGATATTACAAAATTCTTGTTCAAGAGCATCCAGCCAAAAAGTGTTAAGCAACAGCAGAGCTATATTTTCTGCTCTGAAAATAACAACTTTTATTAAAGTTGTTATTTTTCTGGATTATGTCGTTGTTGTGTTTGTCAGCTTGTGTTGTTTTCTTTTTTGCCAAGTCACTTCTTACCTGAGAATGAGGCATTCTACTTTCTTTTTTTCTGAGACAGCGTCTCACTGTGTTTTCCAGGCTGGAGTGCAGTGGCACCATCATAGCTCACTACAGCCTCAATTCCTGGGCTCAGCCTCCTGAGTTGCTGGGGTTAGAGGCATGAGCTGCTGTGCTCTGCTTGTTAGCTTTCTTAAACTTATTATTATTTTTTTGTAATTTCTTTTTCTAAATATTTAGTCTTATACTTGATTTTATATTCATAATTTTACATTTTTTTCCTTAAAATTATGTAATTAAAATCACAACTTATATAAACTTGACTCCCGCCCTGCCTGATATGACATTTAGATCCCCTTGAACAGTTAGTGGTATAATAGTGATGTGATGTTCCCATTTCCCTCTATTTGTTGTAAAGTGGGAGAGACCAAAGAATACTGAACACTTTTTTTTGCACTTTAAAGCAATATAATTAGTCTAATTGTAATGCAATCCTGATTGAACAACAAAATACATGCAACATAGTTTCAACTCTCTTAAGTATTTTTGTTGATTTTTTAAAAATTACAAAGGTAGTGCAAACTATTAAAACATCCAAATAATACAGAAGTAACATAGCGAAAAAACCACCCAGTTCCCCAGAGGAAACCATTGCTTATTATTTGGTGTGAGTTTTTTCACCACACTTTTTCTATGCATATACAAATTTATATCTGTGAATATGTATGTGTGTATCTATATACATATATCCCAACATATATGTACATATGTCTAAAGTTAAAAAATAAACTTATAACAAAAACAAAAGGATAAAATACAATTTTTTAATCTTTTTATTTCTTTGAACAATATGTTATAAACCCTATTCCACATCAATACATATATATATATATATATATTCTTCTTGAAAAATGCAAAATATAGATCTAGTATAATTAAGTGAATCCCCTGTAGACATTTAGAATATTTTTATTCTTATTATAAACAATGCTAAGCTGAAATCCTTAAAAATATCTTTGTACACATTTATGAGTGTTTCTGGAGATCAGAGTCCTAGGAATTAAATTTCTGGATCAAAGGTTTGGGGCTTAAAAATTTCTGCTATTTATTACCAAATTGTCCTTCAAAAAATGGTTGGCTTTCACATGGTCACAAAATTTATGATTAAGGCCAGATTGAGTTATATGGTTGTCCCCAACAGACTTAGAAAGTGGCATGGGTGTGTGGCAGGGGTTTCTAAACCCAGCACTAGCACTTTTCCCCCTTTCCATGAGGGTTTCAGCTTAGAGTACCCCCTGGTGGGCAGCTTCTGAGTTGTGAAGGAGAGTACGAGAACTCAGATCTTCTCAGACCTGCAGAGGCTCCCTGGGTGGCGTTGGTCAATGTTGCTTCTGGTTCTCAGTTCTTGAGTATCTTAGCCGAATCATCAAGGCCTCAAGGAAGTAAGGTTCACCACTCTTCATCTTATCAGATGTAGTATATCCATCTGATAAGCCTTTCCTTAATAGTGATCTATGACACTCCCCAAATAAGCCTACACTTACCTATCCAGAAAGCAATAGCAGAGCTATATTTTCTGCTCTTAAGAATCTTCAAGGTAAGATTTGATGCTTAGAACTTGAGGATTCAGGTGGAAGAAAGTGTGAAAACCTTGTCCAGAGAAACAACGCAATCCAAGAAAGTACTGAATGAAGAGATACAGGAAAGGGAGAATTCAAAGAATGAGGCATCAAAGCACAATCAAGAACTGACATCTCAGTTTTTAGCTGCAGAAAATAAACGTAATCTTTTAGAAAAACAATGGGAATACATGTGAAATATGATAAAGCATGTAGAAATGGAGAGGACATGTGTCTTAGAGAAACAGGTTTCCCTAGAAAGAGAACGACAACATGATCAAAGACATGTTTGGAACCAACATGAAAAACTGGATCTTCTTGAATAGGAGTATAACAAAGTTACCCTTGCAGAAAAAAAAAATGCAAGAGTTGGAAGCAAAACTCTTTGAAGAAGAACACGAAAGGAAACACATGCAGACTAAGGCAGCTGAGTTACAGAATGGTCTAAAAACAAATAGGCTTACCTTTAAAGGTAAGGCAAGTCCACATGCTCCCAGTGCAAGAATAATTAAAAAAAAAGTCAAAACCACCAGAAAAATTAAGTTCTAGGAACGATTTTGGTGCACCAGTACATTATAGATTATGTCTGAGTGATATGCCATTTGTAGCTGAAGTCCACAAGTCCTGGCCATGCTGTGGCAGCCAACATTCAGCTTGTCTTGCATTGCACCTAATGAAGCAACACAGTAAAGCTTTGTGCAATTATCAGTCAGTAGTGTTCCTTTGGCAAAGCAAGTATCTTCACGAGGTGTTAAGAGCAAGAAGTCAGCAAAGCCTCCCACCTCTGACAGCACTAATAATGAGTTGTGAGAAGTCTTACAGACTTTACAGGATGGATTTGGACATAGGAGGTTTGATCACCAGCAGCTTGCAAAACTTATGCAGGAGTTGCCAACTGTTGAACTGAAAGACGACTTAGAGTGTGAATTGGAGGCCTTAGTGGGAAGGATGGAGGCAAAAGCCAACCAAATATCTAAAGTTTGAAAATACCAAGCCTAGCCAGAGAAACAGAAGGTAGAGAAGCAGAAGAAAAATTAAAAGCTACCAAAAAGACTCTGGATGAAGACGGAAACAGCAACAGCCATTCTTCTGGACCACAAATAAGAAGGTATACAGTATGAATGCAATATGAACTGTACCCACAGCTGTCATCATGTTGATGTGAATCATAATTTCAACTAGATGAAACCGTGTTTGCCACTGAGGTCAATACAGCACTTTTTTAAACAAGAAAACACCGAAACTTTCCTTAACAGCCAGTTAACAAAGGCTTTCTTTGTTATAAACTCAAAATTGCATTTCCAAAGAGGACACGAATGTATTGATGATGAGAAAAAAACTAGCATTTGGGTATTTAACTTATCTGCCATTCTCATACTTACACAGAAATTAAGCCCAAGATGCCTGAATTTCCTCATGGCATGTGATAAAATACTCCAAGAGTGCTAATGGACATGTTAGCCACCTGTCAGAGGAATTCCTTTGTATGGCCCTCTTAGAATTGATTGAGATTAAGTTCTAGGATTGTATCCAGACATTCAGCGTGAATTGTCATGGCTCCCTAGGCACTAGGCATGTCAAACTTTTCTATAGTTAGAGCTTTTAATTTATGATCCTTAAATAGATTTTGGAGTATTTATGAATCTCCTGAAATTATATGTAAACTTTTGCTTTTGGGGACAGCTTTCTGATAAGTAGGTTTGTAGCTTGACCATATTCACAACAGTGAGTCCACAGACCCAAGGAAAGTGAGAATCAGTGCTCTGGTGACATGGTAAATATATGTCTCAACCATCCTTTCAACAATTAAACTTTTGTTATCTCCTTGTTTGAAAAAAAAAAGAAAGTGGTTCCTATATATTTTTTTTTTTTGAGATGGTGTCTTGTTCTGTCACCCAGGTTAGAGTGCAGTGGTGTTACCTCACTGCAACCTCTGCCTTCCGGGTTCAGGCGATTCTCCTGCCTCAGCCCCCTGAGTAGCTGGGATTATAGGCATGAACCACCACGTTTGGCTAATTTTTCTATTGTAGTAGAGATGGGGTTTCGGCTGGTCTTGAACTCCTGACCTCAGGTTATCCTCCCACCTATAAGCTCTTGGTCATACTCTTGAAGAGGGGGTGCTCAGTGATGTGTGGAAGATGGGCAGAAAGGCAGGGTCGTCTCTACACCAGAGGTCTGCTGCTTCTCTGTCATTCTGAGCAATTCTGCTCTGGTTCAAATTTGTAGATCCACTCAGCAGATCAAAACCCCTGCAGTCATCTGGACCCACCTGTCTTATAAGGCAGTCTTACAAACATCTGGTGTTATTCAAGCATGCTTTTAAGGGGATTTCACCTTCCATTTCCTCCTTCACAAGAAGTTATCAAATTATTCCTTGTAACCACATTCAGTAAGCTGTCTGAGATGAGTTCTAGTACACATCATTTTCTTTATCTCTCTGTCTTTCCAGGACTGTTACCCCATGGTTAGTGTGGCTAGCCCCTTCACTTTCCCTGCAGATTTTCTGTAATAGGGCTGTTCAGACACCTCATCTCAGCAGCCGTGTGAAATGCCCCCTTTGCCTATCAGCAATGCATAGTGGAGGCAAGTGTTGCCTCGCAGCTTTTCTTGCAGACTTGTTCCTGCTCACGTGATGACTTTAATAATTTATGTGGGTTATTACTTCCCTTCCACCCCCTAATTTCTCACAAATGGGTTCCTTGCCCGCCCAGTGAGTCCTGCTCTGAAGTTTCTTTTCTACAAGGGGCCTCTTAGCGCAGCTTCTTAAATTCTTTTCTATTTCTTTGGACCTCTTCCTGTTTCTGTCCCTGGCAGTACCATAGCTGAGTCTGCTATCCCCTGCTATCCACCTTTTGTAATTCAACGGTAAAAGCCACGGTTATAAAAGCAACAAGCTGGATCTTCACAACCAGTCTCAGAATTTCTGGCTCTCTTTGGTAAATATAGATCAAGCATGGTAAGTGAAATTAACCATATCCCTTTTAAAGGCAATCTTTGATCTTCAAAATTGTCATATTTATTTTAACAACATGCTTAACTATTGCAGCCCACATGTAGTGGGAGGAAATGTTTAAGTTTTAAGTGCTTGAAAGGCGTTTCTGCCACAGTCAGCAGCGACTTGTCAGACACACAACTTCTGAGGTGCAACTTTAGTTCTGACAGCTCTCATTCAATAAGGCACAGTGAGGAGGCTTCAGAGAAAAGATGTCTGTTTCATTGGCATATGCCCTTTACCTGTCAATAGACACTTGTAAAAAGGCCTCCAAATAAAGGAGATAGATATAGATCTCTTTACAAGGGTAGAATCTGAACTGAGTCTGTATTATCAGCCAGCTAGCTGAAACAGGAAAGGCAGTATGGCTGCTGGCCTCTGTGGCCATCATTGACAGAGTGGACAATATGATAATAGATATTGACCCTATGGCCATATGGTCTGATCAATGTCCTTAGATCAACAAGCTTCTCACTAAGTGTATAAAATACTGGTGCGCAGAGAATGAGATGTTGACTTCTTAACCCTCTGAGCCCAGGCAGGACCTGAAGCATCAGGAAGCATATGGGCTGCTCACCTCTGACCTCAAGTAGCCTCTCCTATTCGACCCAGTGTGCAGTACAAATAACACCATTTTCTCCCTGTGTCCTGACATGGAAAGATTGGAAACACTATCTTAGCAGACCTGCCCTTAAAGGCCAGTGGTTTAAGAAAGTGTAAGGTTTAGGTCAGATACAGCATCCTAAGAAGGAAACATGAAGGGAAATAATCCCAGAAAAGTGTAATGCAATATACTAATGTGAAAATAATAAAGAGAGGAAGGAGAATGCCATTAGATGGCTAAAGAAGTCAGCAGATGTAGCTTTTTTTTTTTTTTTTTT
>NW_016107377.1:3499681-3528108 GCF_001604975.1 Cebus imitator
TGCCCAGCTAATTTTTTGTATTTTTAGTAGAGACGGGGTTTCACCATGTTGACCAGGATGGTCTCGATCTCTTGACCTCGTGATCCACCCCCCTCAGCCTCCCAAAGTGCTGGGATTACAGGCTTGAGCCACCGCGCCTGGCCTCAACTCAACATTTTCTAGTTACTAATATGAGCTAGGACATTCAAATGAGTTAGAAATGCCATAGTTTTCAAGGAATTCATAGTTCGGAAGAGAAGACGTATTGATAATACATTATTACAGATGGCATAACAGAGGCTGCACAAGATAAAGTTAAACACCAAGAAGGGATAATCAATTTTATCCTGGAGAGTGATTAGGAAACCAGAGGAATGCTTTAATTGAGTTTATTTTTAAAGGTTGATTGAAATGTAGCATACACGTGTAGTAAACATACAGCTTAATAAAAATTGACAAATTGAACACACCATGTAAGCCAGGTGCCTAGAAAGGTCCCTCATTTTTCCTCCTAGTTACTATCCACCAAAAGTAATATCTATCTGACTTTAAGCAGCATGTAGTAGTGATGCCTACAACTAATGCTTTGTATAACAGGAATAACACAATATATTTACTTTTTTGTCTGTCTTAACAAACATTATGTCTGTGACATTCGTCTATATTACTGGATATGAGTAAAGATCATTCAGTCTCATTGTATGATATTCCACTGTCAGAATATGCTTTCATTCATTCCTCCATTTATCTACCTACTGTTTGATGGACACTTTTAGTCTTTGACTGTTACAAATAGTTCTGTTATGAAATTCTAGTACATGTGCTTTAATGAACATATATATGTATTTTTGTTGAATATACGCCCAGCAGTGCAATTGTTTGTTCTTACAGTATATTAAGCTTTATCGATACTTCCAAATAGTCTTCCAAAGTGATTGTACTAATTTATACTCCCAGCAGCAGTCTATGAGTGTTCTGGTTGCTCAACTTCCTTGCAAACCATGTTTTTTCTTTTCATTTCAGCAATTCTCATGGCAGCATATTGTAGTTTAGCAGACTTTTGAGAGATGCATTGTGTTTTATTAGGCAAATAGAGTGATAGAGGGAGTCCTGGGGAGGATTAAAAAGATAAGAAAGGCAGAGCCAGTGGGAGTCCTCAGCAGCTCTCTTTGGAGGCACTAGGGCAGAATCTGTTTCCTTGTGTTTTTGTAGTTTCAAGAGGCTGCCCACATTCCTTGGTTCCTGGCCCTACATCACTCCAACTTCCTTCCATCATCCTGTCCCCTTCTCTGACTCTGACTCTCCTACTTCTCTCTTGTCAGGACCCCTGTGATTACACTGGGTCCACCTGGCTAATCCACGATAATCCCCCATCTCAAATTCCTTAACTTAATCCCGTCCGCAGATTCCTTTATCATGCAAGTTACACAGTGAGAGATTCTGGGGGTTAGGACACGAACATCTTTTAGGGACCCTTTCTCAGTCTACCATAGTCATGTTATAGCCTCACCCTATCTATACTATAGTGTGTGATATTCTTAATTATGTGGGCCAGGTGCTAAGCAGAGTGTGTGATGGAAGAAATGCCGGTATGGAGTTAGCACACCAGGGAGTCCCAGAGCTGCTTCAGAGCTGTGAGGCCTTGGACAAATCACTTAAACTCTCCTGGTTCTCACTTTCTAGTTTGTGAAATGAGGATGTTGGACTGGGTCAGAGATGGCAAATTCCTGCTGAGCATACCGTCAACCTTCCCTCCCGCACCCATGGCAGAGATTACGACTTGTTCAAGGCCCTTTCTCTTGTGATCTTGTCCCAGCCTAATCTTCCAAACAGCCACTGCCAGATGGCCAGAGATAATACTGATATGAAATCTACTTTCTCTCCTCAAAAAAGATAAATCTCTGAGGCCTACACCTTCAGCTGTTAAAACAACATAGACTCCTAAAACTTAACTGACCTTATCATGGATCATCGAATGCCCAAAGTCAATTGACTTCCTTTCTTTTCTATATATTTTTTCTTTAACCTATTAACTTGGTTAATCAGTATTTCATGTCTTTGCTTCTCCTCTGAAGAGAGCAGTTAGGAACAAAAAGAGAAATAACAGGTCTATAGGTCCCCAGCTGTCTTATCATCAATCAGGTATAAATAAGAGTTGGCTACAAAGAAACCCTGCTCCAACACCACACTCATGGCAGTGTATGTACTTATACTTATACCTGTACCTACACTTACGTTTAAAAGCCCATGTCATTTTTCTATACAATGTACAACTTGCTTCTTCCTAATATAAAGAGAGCACAGCAACAAGTTGTACTGTTGATTGTCAGACTTATGAGCTAGAAAGAACTCTCTCAAAAGCAATTGGCAACAAGGTATGACCAGGCATGTGAAACATATCTCTGAGGGTGAATGTGAAACATTAACATTAAAGACTTATAGCTTGGATCATGAATAAAGGATGTGAACTCACTTCTACTGGAAGGAGTATAATGCAAAGAATGCTCAGCTGGACTTAGGTTGAGCACAAGAATCAAAGTCAGGTACTAGACCAAAGAACCAGAATAGTCAGAGGATCACACTGTGATACATGGTTTCTGGAATGCATTATGAGAAATGAAAGAGCAATTTTCTATTAAGACAACTGTCTCTTACCAGATTCTACCTAGGCTTGCTGTAACCTGATTCTTTCAACTCTATTTATGATTTGTAAGATTTTCCAAAGAAGAGACAATTTTTCTTCTTACTCTAATATTTCTTCTCATCAAAGTGGAATTTTGAGTTGCTTCTTTTTATAACCACAGGACAGAGAAGAAGCCTCTTCCGAGATCTGAGTTCCTCGCTGGAAATTCTTGGTAGAGACAATGATGTGTGCTATCCTGGAATGGGTTGCCTTCCCAGAAAAGCCAGAGTATCCCTCCCCTACATTAAGTGTTTGCCCTCACATAAGCCTGCCTTGTTTTCCTCATAAAATGTGTCAATATCTGAAATTATTTTATTGATCTATTTACCTTGGGAATGACAACCCTGTAGGTGATGAATTGGGGGTCCTGACTGAAGTTGCACGCTTGTTTTCTTTGGCCAGCATAATGGCCATATATCAATTTTGAATCAAATGTCTTTAAACAACCAGAGACTCTCCTGCTTAGCATAATCACCACTCCCTGTATTCTCATCCTTGACTACTTAGCACATGTGAGTTCTCTGCATAGCCCAGTAAGGCATTTGATTATGGGAACTGTGGTTTCTCTGTAGCAGGTCTCCTGCCCTGGAATATAACTGTACGGCAGTGGGACCTCATCTGTACCCCAGCATGCATGATGGGAGAGATTCAACAAGTATGTGTTCACTGGGGTATAAAATGAGAGGTTTTATTTCTGGCTTATTCTAACTTATTGTAGGTCAAAGAGGGGGCGTTCTGCCCTTTTCATACTTTCACTTTCTCATCTGTGGGAGGTTTGAGTGGTGCAATGTATATGGAATTGAGAGGGAAATTGCTGGAGGCCCTGTTAAGGTTCTTTTGGAGACACTGCTCCAGAGTCAGCCCTCTCCAGACGATGCGAAACTCTCTTCTAGCCAGGCTTTTGCAAAGAACTGAGCTGCTTCCTTAGACAGGGAACAAAGATTCACAAGTCTTACTGTTGTAAGTCTCCTCTCTGTGAGAAATGAGATAATGATGAGTCAGCCAGTATGGTGGACACAATAATGCTTCCCCACCCCCCCCAAAGATGTCCGCATGCAAATCCCCCAAACCTGTGACTTTGTTACCTTATATGGCAAAAGGGACTTCGAAGATGTGATTAAGTTAGAGTCCTTGAGATGGGGAGATTATTCTAGATTATCCATCCAGGTCAGCCCAATATCATCACAAGGATCCTTATAAGGGAAAGAGGAAGGCAGGAGAGTCTGAGTCAGAAAGAGTCATGTGATGGCAAAAGCAGAGGTAAGAATAATCCCATTGCTGGTAGGGGAGCGTGAGCTAAGGGTTATGGGTGGCTGCTACAAGCTGGAAAAGATGGGGGACAGATTATCTCCCAGAGCTGCCAGCAGGAATGCAACTCCACCTATGCAAAAGTTTTGGCCCAATGAGACCTGTGTGGGACTTCTGACCTTCAAAACCGTGAGATAATGAATTAGTGCTGATCTAAGGCATTCAGTCTGTGGCAATTTATTATAGCAGCAACAGGAAGCTAATACAATAAGTTAGTATTTATTGAGCATCATTTGTGAGCCAGGAGCTGCACAATGTTCTCAGGATAAAAGATAGATATGGTCTTCAAACATAATTTTGTAGGGAGGGTAACCTTTAAAAAATTTTTTTAATTTCTATTTTTCTAATCTTTTAAGTTCAGGGGTACATGTGCAGGATATGCAGGTTTGTTACATAGGTAAACATGTGTCATGGAGGTTTGTTGTATAGATGATTTCATCACCCAGGTATTAAGCCTAGTATCTATTTGTTATTTTTCCTGATCCTTCCCCTCCTTCCACCCTCTACCCTCCAATAGGCCCCAGTGTGTGTTGTTCCCCGTATGTGCTCATGTGTTCTCATCATTTAGCTCCCACTTGTAAGTGAGAACATGTGGTACTTGGTTTTCTGATCCTGTGCTAGTTTGCTAAGGATAATGGCCTCCAGTTCTATCCATGTCCCTGCAAAGACATGATCTCATTCATTTTTATGACAGCATAGTATTTCATGGGGTATATGTACTACACTTTTTCGAACCAGTCTATCACTGACGGGCATTTGGGCTGATTCCATGTTTTTACTATTGTGAATAGTGCTGCAATGAACATGCAAGTGCATATATCTTTATAACAGAGTGATTTGTATTCCTATGGCTATATACTCAGTAATGGGATTGCTAGGTTGAATGGTATTTCTGTCTTTAGGAATCACTACATTGTCTTCCACAGTGGTTGAACTGACTTACACTCCCATCAACAGTGTTTAGCATTCTTTTTTCTCCATAACCTCTTGAGTATCTGTTATCTTTTGACATTTTAGTAATAGCCATTCTGACTGCTGTGAGATGGTATCTCACTGTGGTTTTGATTTGCATTTCTCTAATGATCAGTGATGTTGAGCTTTTTAAGATATTCTTTTGGTCACATGTATGACTTCTTCTGAGAAGGATCTGTTCATGGCCTTTGCCCACTTTTTAATGGGGTTGTTTTTCTTATACATTTAAGTTCTCTATAAACGCTGGTTATTAGACCTTTGTTGCATATGTAGTCTGCAAAAATTTTCTCCCATTCTGTAGGTTGTTTGTTTACTCTGTTAATAGTTTCTTTTGCTGTGTAGAAGCTTAATTAGATTCCATTTATCAATGTTTGCTTTTGTTGCAATTGCTTTTGGTATCTTCATGATAAAATCTTTGCCCATTCCTGTGTCCTGAATATTATTGCCAGGGTTTTTACAGTTTTGGCTTTTACATTTAAGTCTTTAATCCATCTTGAGTTAATTTTTGTATATAGTATAAGGAAGGGGTCCAGTTTCCATTTTCTGCATATGGCTAGCCAGCTATCCCAACTCCATTTATTGAAGAGGAAATCCTTTCCCCATTGCTTATTTTTGTCAGATTTGTTGAAGATCAGAGAGTGGTAAGTGTGTAGTCTTAGTTCTGGGTTCTTTTTTCTGTTCCATTGATCTATGTGTCTGTTCTTATACCAGTACCATGCTGTTTTGGTTACTGTGTCCCTGTAACATAGTTTTAAATCAGGTAGAATGATGCCTCTAGCTTTTTTCTTTTTGATTAGGATTGTCTTGGCTTTTGGGGTCATTTTTGGTTCCATATAATTTCATAATAGTTTTTTCTCATTCTGTGAAGAATGTCAATTGTAGTTTAATGGTAATAACGTTGAATCTATAAGTTGCTTTGGCAGTATGGCCATTTTCATGATATTGATTCTTCCTATCCATAAGCATGAAATGTTTTCCTATTTGTTTGTGCCATCTGTGATTTATTTGAGCAGTGGTTTGTAGTTTTCCTTGTAGAGATCTTTCACTTCCCTGGTTAACTGTATTCCTAGGTGTTTTATTCTTTTTGTGACAATTGTGAATGGGAGTTTGTTGGTGATTTGGCTCTCGGCTTGACTATTGTTGGTGTATAGGAATGCTAGTGATTTTTGCACATTGATTTTGTATCCTGAGACTTTGTTGACATTGCTTATCAGCTTAAGAAGCTTTTGGGCTGAGATGATGGGGTTTGTTAGACATAGGATTATGTCATCTGCAAACAGGAATGGTTTGACTTTCTCTTTTTCTATTTGAATACCCTTTCTTTCTTTCTCTTTCCTGATTGCCCTGGCTAGAACTTCCAATACTAGGTCGAATAGGAGGGTGAGAGAGGACATCCTTGTTTTGTGCTGGTTTTCAAGGGCAATGCTTTCAGCTTTTGCCATTCAGTATATTGGCTGTGGGTTTGTCATATATGGCTCTTATTATTTTGAGGTATGTTTCTTCAATACCTAGTTTATCACCAGTTTTTACCATGAAGGATGTTGAATTTTATTGAAGGCCTTTTCTGCATCTATTGAGATCATCATGTGTTTTTTTTCTTTAGTTCTGTTTACGTAATGAGTCACATTGATTGCTTTGCATATGTTCAACCAACCTTGCATCTCGGGGATGAAATCCACTTGATCGTGGTGAATACGCCTTTTGATGTGCTGCTGGATTCAGTTTGCCAGTATTTTGTTGAAGATTTTTGAATCAACGTTCATCAAGTATATTGGCCTGAGATTTCCATTTTTTGTTGTATCTCTGTCAGGTTTTGGTATCAGGAAGATGCTGGCCTCATAAAATGAATTAATAAGGAGTCCCTCCTTTTCAATTGTTTGGAATAGTTCAGTAGTAATGATACCAGCTCTTCTTTGTATATCTGGTAGAATTCAGCTGTGAATCCATTTGGTCCAGGGCTTTTTTTGATTGGTAGGCTATTTATTACTGCCTCAATTTCAGAACTCTTTATTGGTTTGTTCAGGTATTCAGTTTCTTCCTGGTTCAGTTTCGGGAGGGTCTATGTGTCCAGGAATTTATCTGTTTCTTCTAGATTTTCTAGTTTATGTTCATAGAGATATTTATAATATTCTCTGATGATTGTATTTCTGTGGGTCAGTGGTAGTATTCCCGTTATCATTTCTGATTGTGTTTATTTGAATCTTCTGTCTTTCCTACTTTATTAGTCTAGCTAGTGGTTTATTTTATTAATTTATTCAAAAAACCACTTCCTATATTTGTAGATCTTTTGAATGCTTTTTGTGTCTGTATGTCCTTCAATTCAGCTCTGATTTTGGTTACTTCTTGTCTTCTTCTAGCTTTGGGATTTGTTTGCTCTTGTTTCTGTAATTCTTTTTTTTTTTTAAATTTTACTATTTTATTTGTGAAAAAAAACTACAAGCAGAATTCATAAATAGACAGTTCTATTTAAAGCAGGAAAATGGTAAAGTGGCTTCTAATAACATAGTTGTGCACATGCCAGTAACAGGAATATATTAACATCTTTTATTTGCTGGACAAAGAGCAGTGTCCAATATAAATTTCACCCAAAACATTTAAGACCTGTGAATTTTTGACCAGTTCACAAAACCACCAAGTGACACTTTAGCATGAAGTAAAAAACAAACCGAACAGACTGTCAGCTCTAAAGACATTACAGAGCAGAAACTTCCAAAAGCATTATACAAGCTGTCTTTCTGGGCAAATGAAAAATATAGCTCGTATAATATATTACCAAAAATTCACAAGATTGTTTTGACATACTTAACAAGCATTCTCTATATGTCTCCAACAAACAAAGCTAAGGAAATAATGTAACCATCTTTACACAGTAAATTAAGGTTACAAGTCATACACAAGAACAGAACTGCTTGCGCATTAAAAACTGTTCAGCTCCATTGTCATATCTAAATGTTGGCTCTTAAACCATTTTCAGTTACATACAAGCAAAGGTTATTATATATTCAGCAATTAATAAATTTTCAATAATTTAAGATACAGTGGCTTTAAAAAGTAGACTGAGAATGGTCTTGATAAGGCAGGTGAAACATCTTAGTGGAACTAAACCCACGGAAGCTTCTGCCAGTGTTTTTAACTATCCAGATTGAAAATGAAAGGTTTTGATTAGAATATTTTGTGGGTGTCAAAATGTCTTTAACTGCGTGACTCAAGCAGAGCAAGTCAGGTAAGCTCTGTGCGCACACACACGCACGAGTGTGAGATTGCGTGGTATTAAAACAAATGGAAACTTGCAAGCATAACACTGTGCTTTTTGTTTGTTTAACCTGCTTTCTGTGCCACTGAATACCAAGTATTTCTGGTACTCTTTTAATATATATCTTTATAATCTCCAGTAGTGTTTTTCACACTGCCTACTAATTGTAGGGCAAACTGCAGATGCGTAAGTTACAGGAATTCCATTTCCAGAATACATGCCTGAGGTATGTCATCCATTTCCAAAATTAAAAGTCTAAAGTACCTACTACCTCACTACCCCAACAGAATACCCCATAGCAGCTAAAGGGCTGGCCCTGTAATATCTGATTGCTTAGATAACCACTGTTGGCTGTGGTTTCTACAAAGATGGCAATTTCATTCCACTTGTTCTGAAGGAATCTTCCCCATCCTTCACCTCTCCCTATTCTTTATCACAGAGGCAAAACTGAAAAACCCAAACATTGGCATGAATGAAATAGCAGCCTACGAGTAGCTGGTTAATCAGCTTTTCCCACCAATCTATGGGGTCCAATCACTTTACATGAAACTAGTTTTTGAAAAAGTACACAGTGTGTCTGAAGAAAGTGCATACCAACACTTATTGGTTCAAAAAGCAGTGCAACCTACATGAGTTTGGTGGCATTTAAGTGTTTTTTAAAAAGTTAATTTAAAAACAGCAATTCCTTAAACCTCTGGAAAATAAATATGGCTAATCTGCCCTCCCTGAGACCCTTAATAAAAGGAATATTAAAACTTTAGAAGGAATGTCTTTGCAATATCCCACTAATATTAAAATATGGATTTAAAATTCATGGCCAAATCACTATGTATTATATATTCTGATCCTTACAGAAAGCATGGAACATGGACATTTTAATACATTTTTTATTGCCGTGAAGATGCTGAACACTTAGAGACAAAGATACTAATACAATAAAAGCTTATTCCACCGAATGCTTATAAATGCATATATTTTCCCCCAAAGAAATATGTTTTTCACAGATTTCAGTAAGAAAAGATTTATGTAGGATTCTCCAAATTCCAAAATATGTGCAGAATTTTTGACCCTACAAAAACAGATGAGTTGTGGTTGAAAAACAGGGTTGCTTTGTCTAACATGGCTCTTATGAAATTCTGTGTCAATATGCATTTTTTGGTAATCACACATTTTCCTTTTATTATTAAATGTAATTCTGGACACATCAGCATGCAGGACAAAACTGTTCCCATTTCCAAACATGATTTCAAATAGCATGTTAGAAAAATCACATGTGGCTGACGGCATGACCTAATTTTTAGCCATACACACATGCACACACACGCACAGGAGCACGCACACACACAGACACATGTACACATATGCACCATCCCCAGTCTTCTCTGTGACTCCTGATTAACACAGCTGCAGCAGCAGTGAATGAGATCACGTTAGAAGATGACACATAAGTTAACAGTAAGGTGTCCCTGCTCCTGAGGACTCTGCCTGAGCACTGGCAGGGCTGCGTGCCTGTGGATGTGAGTGAGGAACCCAGTGTCTGAGGTCCCTCTGGTTTGCCAGAGAGAGTGAGCAGCTGTGGCAGTGATGGTCACCAGCATGCCTAGAACCCAATGAACACCATGAATATAGATTTTTTTCCTTCATTTCAAATTTTAACCAAAGCTTGTATGTAAGTTTACTTTATTCCTGCATCTTCTCAATTGTTTCTTCCTTATATTTGTCCTTTTCCTTTCCTACTTGGTGAAATTGGCTTTCCATTCAAGGATCTTTTTGTGGTCTTTGTCCAGTTTTAGCCTACCGATAACCACCTTGCTGGGGTGAATTCCTACATGAACAGTTGTGCTATTACCCTTTTCCCTCTGTGCCTGTTCAATGTAGATGACGGATTTCTCTGTACACATGGACTACGTTGCCAATTTGCTGACCTTTATAGTGTCCTCATACAACCTGAACTCCATCATCCTTTTGGTTAGGCATGGATTGAATGTTGTACTTCTGTCTCAGCTCTTTGGAAAGAGGGGAAGACATAACCTTCCTGTGAATGTGAAAAGGTTCATTGAAATGTCTTTGGTGGTTCTTGCTTTGTTCAGAAGTCACAAAGGGATTGAGCTTCATTTTGGCCACTCCTGCTTTGGTCTAGATTTTTTTAAACCTTCAATATTTTTTAATCTGGCAGACATCTGGTTCTTAAGCTTGATTTAGCTATTTGCAGCCATTTTCCAATGCTCCTATCCATCATTCTAAGATGCTTAGACTTTTGAATTAAACCACGAGGAACCCAAGCAAGTGGTCTGTGCAGTGGTCCCTGGAAACCGCGCTGGGATCAGGCCTTTGCGTGTGCAGTGAAGGGTGGGCTCTGGCAATCAGACCTCTTGCCATGAGAAAAATCAAGGCCCCAGAAACATCTGGACACCTTACAGCACTCCATCAGGCAAGTTCACTCAGGACAGCTGGAGCTGAAACCAGGGACCAGGCTGACTCAGTTTCAAAACAGTGCTGTCAGGAAAACATGTCAGACAAAAACACGTTTTTGATCTTTAAAAACAAAATGACTCTGAAGTGTTTGCTGTTTGTCCCTTAGCCGTCTGAGATCCATATTATGTCACTATTGGTTACTCTTAGGCCCCAGGCTGTCAGTTATTTCAGAATCATTCTGGATGATTTAGATCTGAAGCTCCTAAGACCAGCACCTGAAGACTCAAGTAACAAGGTGCCTCTTACTCTTGGTAAGCTCCACTGAAGGAAGGTCCGAATGTTACCAGTATTGCTGCATCTGTATCTACCACTTACCAAATGGGTTCCCTCCTGCATCACCACAAAACAGGACAAAACACAGAGTCTAGTTCTTCCAGTGGTGATGTTAGGTTGTTAACTTGAGATCTTTCTAGCTTTTTGATATAGGCATTTACTACTATAAAATTCCCTCTTAATACTGCCTTAGCTGTGTCTCAGAGATTCTGGTACATTGTATCTTTGTTCTCAACAGTTTCAAAGAACTTCTTGATTTCTACCTTGAGGGTAAATGTTAAATAAATGTTTGTAAATAATAGTTGACCTGTTAGATGTGTGAGAAGTGTTGTGACAGAGTAATTTGTTCTGTTAAGCTTTTACTTTTTGGTGGTGTTACTGCATAGCTTGGCTTTTTCTAGTTAATTCAGTCATCTAATACAGTAGCTTCTTGATCATCAGAATGAAACTGGGGAATAGTTTAAACACAGAGGATGTTGGACACCCACCTGCGTTGTTCTGATATAGACCTCAGGTAAAGCCAGGGGACTTATTGATACGTTTAGTATGGAGAAAGTACTGATTCTACACCCTGTCTTAGCCAGGACTGCAATAACTGGGAATGCAAGTTGAATTGTTCTGGTCTGCCTTGTGTATATCATATGTTACTTAAGAAAACCTATTTTAATAATGTCAGTTGTTGTCTTGAGAGTCCTAAGACATTCTTCGAGATAACAGTATATTTTAGGAATGTAAGCAAAACCAAACTCTAATAAAGCACTTTTATTTTATGCAGACTTCAGATAGAGGAACTTGATGCAGGGATGGAGGTTTTTTTAATTAAGAGAGAAGCTACATGATTTATACTGTGATGGGTTTGATTCACACAGTTCATTTATAACTTAGGTAAATATATACCATTTATTTTCTACAATAATTATATTTTGTGCTATACAATATTCTACTTATTTCTATTTTGGAGATTACATTCAACCTAGTTTACACAGGAACTTTTTATTCAATGTTGAATCAATATTCTAGGAAGGAGTTGAGAGTTCTTGAAAAGTCTGGCTGGGCGCTGTGGCTCACACCTGTAATCCCAGCACTTTGGGAGGCCGAGGTGGGCGGATCACCTGAGGTCAGGAGTTCGAGACCAGACTGACCAACATGAAGAAACCCTGTCTCTACTAAAAAGTGCAGAATTTCTGGGCATGGTGGCATATACCTGTAATCCCAGGGGTGACTTTGAGCTAACTCCCTCACAGTGGGTGGGAAGGGGTGAATCAGGCCTCATCTTAGGTTGTCAGGAAGGTGAGCCACATGCATGAACTTCTTCCAGTCCTACTCATTCCCTCTCTTCAGTCCTCTCCTTAATACTGAAAGTGAGCCTGATGTAAATTTTGAATTCCCTGGTACTCAGGATGCAAACTTGCCACTTGCTGAACTTTGGACCAAGAGAGAAGGAAGCCAAACGATATTGTTGAAGCTCCTAGTATTCTAAGGCAGCGTGCTAGGTGTTTACCCATATGCTATTTCTTTACATTTTATTACCAAACATACAAAGTATGTTTTATTGTCTCATTGTTTGCAAGTGAGGAGAGCCAAGCTTAGAGAGTTTAAATGTGTTTCTCAAGGTCCCAGATATTCAGGTGCAGAGTTGGAATCTAAGATTACTTGACTTAGAAGCTCTTACACTTTTTCCCATGCCATACTGCCAACTTCAGGAGTCAGAAGTTCTGCAGGTACTATTTACTGTTGTACTTTAGAGCCCTACATACTTCAGCACAGTATTATGGACTTGGTTTGTATGGTCTCGTGCCTGTATTCTATATTGCTTTGACGGCAGAGATCGTGACTTACTTAGCTTTGCCTTGCCAGCACTTAGCACAGGAAATGAAATTTAGGAAAAATTCAATAAAGGTGTGTTAAAATGGATGAGTAAATCAGTCATGGCCATCCTAAGAAATATTCCAAAGAAGGTCATCCTTTAAGAGTTTCTTTTTCTCTTAAAACTAATTTGGCCTGATTCCTTCTGAGATCCCTTATTGAACCACCACAGAGCATTGTGGCACCTTCTTCCTTAGACTCTTGCTGAGTGCTGACTCTACTAAGGGGTAAGACGCATGCTTTGTTAATGGTGGTAATGACTAACTTTCCTTCTCCCTTCCAGATAATGTTGCTCTATGACTTGACCCTACCAAATGATCACTTCTAGATATCTCAGAAGGGCTTTTCTCTTTGACCAAGACACAGGGCACTTCTGCAGAGCTGTGGACTTCCTGGTTCCTGTTTATTGTCACACTATAGACATTAGGAGTGGAGGAGAGGGAAGCTGGAATTTTTGGTTAAGGGCTTCAGCTTCCTTAGTGTGTAGGAGGTTAGGTCATCTGTTAAGAGGGAGGAGGGAAGATGAAATTTGGAACCTTTACTGATGGGATCAGGACAGGCAACTGACAAGAGAAAACTGAGTTGTTGAACAGAATGAAGTGTTTGAGAAATGGGTAATGTGTCCATAAGATTTTTTTTTTTTTTTTTTTGCATAATGCATCATTAGTGTTGTGGTTTCGTTAAAAAGGAAGAATGAAAATTTATTTCCACTGTTGGGAAAATAACAAGCAAGATGTAATAGTACACTGTGATTTGCTTATGGGGAATCCTTGTTATCCTCAAATTATATGAGCTGTTTAACTTGGAAAAATCCACTGGAGAGGCTAATCATCAGCATATATAAAATAATCACACATCCAGCAGGTATATGGGGAAGGGATAGCTCTGTAGGAATAATGGGCCTTCCAGAGGCAGATTTCATGGTTATTTCCTAGTCCCAGAGAGATTAACTGTTAAGCTGAGGCTATGGCTTACCAAGGATTCCTTGTGGAATCTGTGCCTATTACTGGTCAAAGCCTCTTGGAGGGACATCCAAGCTCATAAGATCATATAAGTCCCCTTCCCCTGGCCATAGGCGTGGCTGTTGGTTACCAAATGTCCTTGTCCTTACCTTTATCAGATTACCCTCAAGTTTAATATTGAGATTTGTTTTTCAGATAAATAACTAGGACTTAGCAGAAAGTCCAACACTGTGCTATGACCATATGCTAGAGAAGCAGAATAAAAACAGAAGGAATCAGATAAGATGAGGAGCAGGAATTCTAGAGGGGTTCCTGGAGCCATTGAGACTTATAGAAGAGGTGAGAAGTCATCTTCAGGATGCTGGACTTGGCGCCTGGGACAGGGATTTTAGGGTAGGGAATGGTAAAGTCACTTCTGCAATGGAGCACAGAGCAATCTTTCACCAGAATGGGAAAATCAGAGCCCATATCAACAGAAAAGGAAGGAAAACAAAGCATTTATGAGGCACTGACTTCATCTGGTATTTGTCTAAGGCTTATTACATACCATTAACATGTTACTTATATCTCATTGCAGTTCCTTGAAAGTATTGTAATGTATCCAGTCTGCAAGTGACAAAATTGAGACCTAGAAATGCTCAGGAACTTTCTTAGGGGCACAAGCTAGTAAGTGGCCAAGCTGAGATTTAATTCTGTTTCCTGACTCCACTCCAGAGTTCTTATTAGCTACTCCACTTGGGGAGGAGGTTGTGGCAGCCAAGCCACTGAGTGACCAGGCCTTAATCATATTCTGGCAAGGGGCCTGTGTATATACACTTGTTAAATGTCTGTTGATTAATGAATACAAAGACCTGCTGTCTCTTCAAATTTTGGAGTTACACTCATTACTCTGAGCCTCCTCTGTCTTCTTTCATAGCTCATTGGCTGCTCATGGTTTGATCTTCTACACTGCTGTGGGCTCTGTTTGTCTCAAGCAGATAAGAAGGAAAGGTATTTCTTCTGTTTGCCAAGTATATTGGTCCGTTCTCACACTGCTATGAAGAAATATCTGAGACTGGGTAATTTATAAAGAAAGAGGTTTAATTGACTCACAGTTCAGCATGCCTGGAGAGGCCACAGGAAACTTACAATCATGGCAGAAAGGAAAGCAAACACGTCTTTCACATGGTGGCAGCAAGGAGAAATGAAGAGTAAAGTCAGGGAAAAGCCCCTTATAAAACCATCAGATCTCATGAGAACTCACTATCACAAGAACAGCATGAAGGTAGCTGCCCCCATAATTCAATTATCTCCCATCAAGTTCCTCCCACAACACATGGGGATTATGGGAACTACAATTAAGATGCAATTTGGGCAAAAACACAGCCAAACCATTTCGCCAAGACTATGCAGCATTCACAGACATGGCATCTTATTGCTAGTAAACCTGGAGAATGGACAAAGAAGGAAATGGAGAGGGAAAGCCTGCCCATCTATTTTATCTCTTCCCCCCCAATTCCCATGCTAAAACCTCTTTATCACTCACAGGCCATGGCTGGAAAGAGAGACCTCCATAGAGACCAAAGCATTCACCTGTGCCTGCTTCCTTGTTTTTTACCTAAAGAATATCGAGATTACTTGAGGTCTGCCAATCTCTCCTTTTCTCCTTACAAACCTCTCTGCCCTGGGGACCTGCTTAGGGCTATAGGCTTCTAAAAACAAACTTTCTCACTGATTAACTTCGTTTTAGAGGGTCAGGCTCACCACCTCAAATGGGCCATTGTTAGTGCTGCTTCCTGCATTTCGCTCCTGCTATACAATTTCTCCTTCCCTGCTGTAGTAGTCAGGGTTCTCCAGAGAAACAGAACCGATAAAATGTGTGTGTGTGTGTGTGTGTGTGTGTGTGTGTGTGTGTGTGTGTGTATGTGTGTGTAAAGATATTAGATACATAAGGAATTGGCTTACACAATTATGGAGGCTGACAAGTCCCAAAGCCTGCAGTTGGCATGCTGGAGATCCAGGAGGGCTGATGGTGTAGTATAATTCCTGAGGCTACTAGGCTCCAGACCTGGGAAAAACTGATGTTTCAGTTTGAGTCCAAAGACAGGAAAAGACTGATGTCTCAGTTCAAAGACATTTAGACAGAAGAAATTCCCTTTTACTTGCAGGAGATTCAGCCTTTTTGTTCTATTCAGGTCTTCATCTGTTAGATTGGGACCCACTCACATGAGGGAGGGCGACCTTTACTATGTCTACTAATTCAAATGTTAAGCTCATCCAGAAACACCTGTACAGACATACCCAGAATAATATTTGAGCAAATATCCAGGCACACTGTTGTCTAATCAAGATGACACATTAAGCTATCACAGGCCTACTCCTGATCAACTTGGCATATATCTGCATCTCCTTAAAACATACTTAATGTCCAAATAAAGACATAAACAATGCCATATTTTGCCCTAGCATGATACAACTATCCTATGTACAACAAAAACCACACTAACCGTTTCCCCAGAAAAGTAGGTAAGATTCTTGTGTGATGTTTATTCTTCTCCTTTATATCCCGTAAATTAACTACCATGTTGTAAAATTAACAATACTTAAATACTATGAAATAAAGTTACTTTATCTTATGTTGCATGAGAAGAGAATAAGAGATGAAAAAAAATAAAGATTATATATACATAATTTTTACTATGCACATAATCATATTCATAACAACATAAGGATGAAATTCTCATGTCAATTACAGTACTGAATTCTATAACTTGCCACGTTGTCATAGCTGGTATTTGTAATTATCTCCTTCTTTCACAACCCCTTCTACACTCCCTTTGCCTTTAGCTGTTTTTTTTTTTTTTTAAATTTTATTTTTTGAGACAAGGTCTCCTTCTGTTACCTAGGCTGCAGTGCAGTGGTGTAATCACAGCTCACTCCATCCTCTACTTCCCAGGCTCAAGTGATCCTACCACCTTAGCCTCCTGAGTAGGTGAAACTACAAGCATGCCCCACCATGCCTGGCTAATTAAAAATATTTTTTTTTGGTAGAGATGAGGTCTCACTTTGTTGCTCAAGCTGGTCTCAAACTCTTGGGCTCAAGCGATCCTCCTAAAGTGTTGGGATTACAGGTGTGAGCCACTGCACCCGGCCTGATGGTGGTTTTTAACCTAATGAGGTGACCCAAACCGTCATTCCAGAGGGGTCTGGGTCATTAGTAGTCCTGGCTGGATTGTATTGCTGCAGTTTTCTACTGACCTAATCACAGGGCATAGTAATACTAAGAATGCCTAAGGAATCTCTTGTATTCCAGATTTTACCTCCATTGTGGAGTAGTAGTCCAATTTTCTTTTGGTAGCCAGGTTTAATCATCCTAGCTAGCACAGTACCTTCCTTTTTTACCTGCTGGTTTAGAGGCAAGAGGGTCCCAGAGTGGCTGGGAAGCAGTATTAATTTGCAATTCAGTGGAATCATTGTACAATTCCACCTTCTACAACTAAGACCTATGGGCCAGGAGGGCATAAAGTTGTGGGAACAGGAAGCAGAAATTTTGCTGGTGGGTCACTGACAGTAAGAGTGAGTGGTGCCATTCTTGTTTGCATTCTTGATTCCTGGACCCATGAATCTTGGACCCTAGCTATGGGAGACACAGTGCTGTACATTGGACACTGATGTGGAGTATATACAGTGTTCTGAAGAATCTTGCCCTAGACCTGAAAGATATTAATACCTAGCTGGTGCCATAGCTGAGTCTTCAAAAAGTCATTCTACCATTCTGTCAAACCAGCTGTTTCAGGATGGTGAGGTACATAGTAAGATCAGCGAATTTCATGAGCATGGGCCCATTGACACACTTCATTTTCTGTGAAGTGAGTTCTTTTATCAGAAACAATGCTGTGTGCAATACTATGACAGTGGATAAGGCATTCTGTAAATCCAGATGATAGTTTTGGCAGAAGCATTGTGTTCAGGGAAGGCAGATCCATTTCCAGAGTAAATGTCGATTTCAGTAAGGACAGAAAGCTGCCCCTTCCATGCTGGAAGCCATTCAGTATAATCAGCCTACCACTAGGTAACTGTCTGATCCCTCTGGGGGAATTGTACCATACTGGGGACTAGGTGTTGGTCTCTGCTGTTGGCAGATTGGGAAGTCGGCAGTGGCTGTCTTCAGCTAGGTCTTGGTGAGCAGAAGTTCATCTTGTTGTGTCCATGCAAAACTTCCATCCCTACCACTATGGTCCCGTTTTTCATGATCCCTTTGGGCAATGACAGTAGTGGCTGGATAGAGAGGCTGACTGTTATCCACAGAACAAGTGATCCTATCCAACTGATTATTAACATCCTCCTCTCTGAGGTCACCTTTTGGTGAGCATTCACAGGGGACACAAATATCTTCATGTATTTGGCCCATTCAGAGAGGTCCACTTCCTCTCTAAATTTCCTTGTCACCAATTTTCTAATCATGTTTTTTCCAAGTTGCTGACTATCAGCCAAACCATTGAATGAATCCCTATATAACCCACAATCCATGAATCCATATATAATCATATATCTGGCCATTTCTTCATTCAAACAAAATGAGCAATCAGGTGCATTGCTCAAAGTTCTGTCCACTGGGAGGATTTCCCTTCACCACGACCTTTCAGCAGCACTCTGGAAAAGGGCTCTAGGGCTGCAGCTCTTCACTTTTGGGTGGTGCCTGAACATCATCTAGAACTGTCTGTAAACCAAGGCTGAGTTTTCTTTTCCCCCGTCAACTGGTCATTGGGAACTCCCCATGAAGCCATAGGTTCAGACTAGAAGAGAGAGGGCAGTATAGCAGAAATGGGGACAGTGGGCATACTTGTGTTTGTGCCTTCAGGACCTGCTTGGGCCTAGCCTCGTATTTACCACTTCCCTCTGATGATGGAGTGCTGCTGTACACACACAACTTTATGGCTTGGTGGGTTAGATAACAGCCAATTCATGATGGGGAGCTTAGGTTGAATGGTAACTTGGTGGCCCATCCAGTCTCTACTAAGGGCGGTAGCAGGCCAAGAGTTGTTTCTCAATAAGAGGGATTATCTGTGGAGTATTGCAGGGCTTTGCTCTAAAATCCTAGGGGCCTGCACTGCAATTCACCTATAAGAGCCTGCCAAATCTCCAAACAGGATTCCTATCCTTCACCGTCACGTTAAGTATGGTTGGATCTGCTTAATCACCTGGCTCAATTGCAGATTAGTTTCTACATTGGCCTAGATCTATTGCAGAGCCTTTTCTTTTTTGGAACCCCACTCAAAACTAGCAGCTTTTTAAGTCACTTGGTAAACAGGTGGGAGTAACATGTTGCCTCTAGACTCTAAAGGCCTAATAGGCATTGTGCCTCTTTTTGGTTGTAGAAGCAGCTGGATGCCATAACTGAACTTCACTTTTTGAAGGGATGTCTTCCACATGCCTCGTACCACTGTATCCCCACAGTGGTATTTATTTCCCACCTTCTGATGTGCAAATGTCTTACCAACAGTCTAGAGTATTGCTACTTCTTGCTCACTAGTTCCAATTGGCATAATGTCATCAATGTAATGGACCAGTGTGATATCTTGTGGAAGGGAAGAGCAATTAAGATCCCTGCAAACTAAATTGTGACACTGGGCCAGAGAGAGTTGTTATACCCCTGAAGTAGACAGTGAAGGTGTATTTCTGGCCTTGTGGGCTCAAACTGCTTCAAATTGCTTCTGGTGGTCCTAGATAATAGACGTAGAGAAAAAGGCATTTGCCTGATCAATGGCTGCATACTAGGTACCAGGGAATGTGATGATTTTCTCAAGCAATGAAACCACATCTAGTACAGCAACTCCAGTTGGAGTCACCATCTGCATAAACTGAAAATAATCCACTGTAACTCTCTGAGATTCACCTGTCTTTTGCACAGCCAAAATAGGCAAGTTGAATGGGATTGTGGTGGAAATTACCATCCCTGTGTCTTTCAAGTCTTTAATAGTGGTAGTAATCTCTGCAATCCTTCAGAAATGTGGTATTGCTTCTGGTTTACTGTTTTCCTAGGTAGGGTAGTTCTAGTGGCTTCCACTTGGCCTTTCCCACCATAATAGCCTCACTCCACAGGTTAGGCAACCAATGTGGGGATTTGGCAAGCTACTGAGCATGTCTGTCCTAGTTATGCATTCTAGAACTGGGAAAATAACCACATGATGGGGTCAGGACCCACTGTCTACTGTGAGATGGACCTGAACAAAAACACCATTGGTTACCTGATCTTCATAAGCCCCTACTGTGGCTATGGGATCAAAGTCATGTTCTGGGTCTCCTAAAAATTATTGTCAGTTCAGAGCCAGTGTTCAGTAGTCCTGGAAATGTCTGATTATTTATTTTCCCCCAATCTTGGCTAAATGCTATAGACTACTTTAGGGAAGGCTGGTAGAAATAGTAACAGTATATATTTTAAGCAGTGTACCAGGGTCCTTCCTCAGGAAGACATCAGAATTCTGGTCTCTTAACTGGCTTAAAACTAAAAACGATGGAGGGGGCCACAACTCTCTGTTTTTCTGATTTAGTTTAGACTTTTGTTCACTTGACCTAGAACATTTCTGCTTATATAGGTCAAGTAAAAATTTACTCGAATTTAGTATGTTTCCTATCTATTTCATTTCTAGGAACAGCTGGTGCCTTAAGTGTCCCTGACTGCTTCCTTGACTCTGCTGTTTATTACGGTAATCATATCCCTCTTGCCTTTGGTTGACTGCCACCCCAGGATCCATGAACTTCATTGCATTTAGGTTTTCTAATCCAATGGGGGCTGTTTCTACTGTAATGTCTGGCCTACAGAGAAGAGTGATCACAGAGCTCTTCAAGGATGCCAGGGTTCCTCTCACAAATTTATTTCTCACAGTTGTAGTGAAAGATGTGTGTTCTAGAGCCCCTCATTACGGGTAAATAGATCTTAAGTGTCATGTCCACTCTAACATTCCAATCTCCTTAAACCTTTTGAATCTTTTTCTCTACATTGAAAGAAGGCAGTTTTGGTATTTCCAACTTGCTCACTATCGGCCACCATTTGGTCCATGTTTTATCTAACCAACTAAGCAAGCAGATAGTGTCAGGGAGTTTCTTAACTCCCTGAGCTGTGACATTAAATGAAGAGACTCTGCTTAGTGAGCTCACACCAATAAATTTGGCCTGATTCAATTTTATGTTTCCTCCACCATTATCCCACAACCTCAATATTCATTCCTACACATGTTCCTCTGACTTCTGCTTGTATAAGTGAGAAAACTCTAGTAGTTCTGGAGCACCTCCTCTTGGGTCACACTTTGTACTTCACCTTTAGGAGCGTGCTGGGACTTGAGTCTAGTTATAAGTCTAGAAGCAATGAGGTGGTGGAAGTGGGTCCCCTGAGGGGAACCAGCATTTCTTGAAAGCAACTGACTCAGGGGAGACCATTATAATTTTCTAGGCAATGCAAGGTTAATTCTTTGTTACTGGAGTGGAGACATCTTTTCCACTGGCAAAGAAGACTCATCAGTTTAGGGGCCAACTGTCCCCAGCTTCATCAGGGTCTTCCCACACATCCCCATTCCAACTTTCAGAATTTCATTACCTCCCAATCATTTTAACAGTAGATACCCCACAGGCCTGGAAGTTCAACTTGTGTTGTAATTCAGCCAGTTGTAGGGTGAGATTCTATGTTAATTTTAATTAATCTCAGCCCTGTGGCTACAGAAGATAAGGAACTCAGGGCAAATATGGAAGCTTTTGCATTATTTACACAGTTTAAGCAGAGAACATAGGCTTGTCATTTTCTTTTCTTTTTTTAAATTAAAAAAATTTCTTTTTCTTTCCTGTTTTTAAATTATACTTAAGTTCTGGGGTGCATGTGCAGAATGTAATGTGCAGGTTTATTACATAGGTATACACGTGTCACAGTGGTTTGCTACATTCACCACCCCGTCATCTATATTAGGTATTTCTCCTAATGCTATCCCTCCCCAGTCCCCCAACCCCTGCTATCCCTCCCTTAGTCCCCGGTGTGTAATTGTGGAAGATAGTGTGGTGATTCCTCAAGGATCTAGAACTAGAAATACCATTTGACCCAGCAATCTCATTACTGGGTATATACTTAAAGGATTATAAATCATTCTATTATAAAGACACATGCACGTGTATGTTTATTGCAGCACTGTTCACAATAATAAAGACTTGGAACCAACCCAAATGCCCAACAGTGATAGACTGGATAAAGAAAATGTGGCACATATATACCATGGAATACTATACAGCCATAAAAAGGATGAGTTCGTGTCCTTTGCAGAGACATGCATAAAGCTGGAAACCATCATTCTCAGCAAACTGACACAAAGCTTATCGTTTTCTCTTACCTTGGTAGATCAACTGGTCAATGTCATTATATTCTTTTTTTATTTTTTATTTTTCTGAGATGGATTCTCACTTTATTGCCCAGGCTGGAGTGCAGTGGTATAATCTTGGCTCACTGCAACCTTTGCCTCCTGGGTTCAAATAGTTCTCTGCCTCAGCCTCCCGAGTAGTTGGGATTACAGGCGCTTGCCAACACCTTGGCTAATTTTTGTATTTTTAGTAGAGATGGGGTTTCACCATCTTGTCCAGGCTGGTCTTGAACTCCTGACCTTGTGATCCACCCACCTCGGCCTCCCACAGTGCTGGGATTACAGGCCTGAACCAACCATGCCTGGTCTATATTCTTTAATTTGAGAACAATACTTGAAATATGTAGCCACCCATATACTTGCTTCTTATAAGTGGTTATTTGGGAGGATTTAATGCAGATGTTTTATGTGTCTGTATTGCCAGATTATGTTATGGACTATCAGTCTTCTCTTTATCACTAAAAATAGTCACTAGCATCTTTAAATCTAACGAAATTAGAGAACCAGTTCCAGAAACCCCAGAACCAATTAAGAAAATTAATCCTTAGTATTCTGTTTCATTAGAACCAATCTCAGTACCAGAATTCATTTCTCAGGGTTCATCAGAGAAACAGAACTAGTAGGATTAATTAATTAATTAATAATAATTTGCTCACATGATTATGGAGGCTGATAAGTCCCAAGATCTGCAAGGTGGGTGAGTTAGTAAGCTGAAGACCCTGGAGCACCCTGAAACCCTGAACCCTGATGGTATAGTTCCAATCTGAGTCTGAAGGTCAGAGAACCAGGAGAGGTGATGTAGCTGGAGCCCAATGGCCAGCAGACTTGAGACACAGGAAAAGCCTATGTTTCAGTTTGAGACTATCTTAGTCAGCTCATGCTGTCATAACAAAATACCATAGACTGGGTGGTTTAGACAACAGAAATTTTTTTTCTCACTGTTCTGGTGGCTGAAGGTCAGGGTGCCTGAATGGTAGAGTTCTGCTAAGAGCCTTCTTCTTGGCTTGCAGATAGTTGCCTTCTGGCTATGTCCTCACGAGTTGGAGGGAGAGGGAGTTCTGGTTTCTCCTCTTCTTATCTCCTCTTTTTATGATAGGAATAGAACACTATTCCTATTATGGGGGCCCCATCCTCATGATCTCATTTAATAACCTCTCAAAGGCCCCACCTCCCAAGATCATCACATTATGGGAAAGGCTTCAGCATATGAGTGTTGGGGGGACACCAACATTCAGTCTGTAGCAGAGTCTGGAAACAGGAAAAACTGATGTCTCAATGTGAAGGCAGTAGGTAGGAGGAATTCCTTCTGATTTGCAGGAGGATCAGCTTTTATGTTCTTTTTGGGCCTTCAGTTGATTGGATGAGGCCCATCCACATTAGGGAGGGCAATTTGCTTTACTCAGCCTACTAACTTTAATGTTAATTTATCCAGAAACACTCTCACAGACACATCCAGAATGAGGCTTGCCCAAATGTCTGTGTACCCTGTGCCCAGTCATATTGAAATATAAAATTAACTACACCTGCTCTAGCCAACCTTTCTCTGTTGTCCTTTGTGTCCTGAAGGCCTTTCCATTTCTTCTGATCCATATCTTTATCCTGCCCATTTCATGATATCGCATGTAATTTGGAATGAACAAAATTGTCTGGAATTCTTTTTTTTAATAGGTAGACATGATTTATTGCTCAAATTAGCAAGGAATATAGAGTTAGGCCAGAAATAGGATTTGGTGATCAAGGATATAGAACTTCCTTGTGAGTTCAGGGAAACTTAGATTAGACTAAGGAAAGTCTGCTAAATGTCATATCAATGCTAAGTGCTTTCTACGTACAGCCCAGATGTCTGCTAGGTTGAAAGGCCCTGCTAATTAGTAGTTATGCCTCAACCTGCCTCCTAGCTCCATCAGTGATTTCAGTTATTTCCAGAAGACGCCCAAAGGTGTGATTCAAACCTTTTTTCTGTTGCTTGGTATCATGTGACTATGGACACTGTCTATGCAGCTGCTTGGAGGAGGCGCCCCACTGCCCACTTGCTGCCACACTGCATGGGAGTGCCCAGGACCCTGCCAAGAACTATATTGAAGATTTGCGTCTAGGTACTCTCAGATTTCAACCTCTGAGGTGCCTGAGCACTGTTTGCCAAGGGTTTGGGCAGCATGGTGGAGTAGCTAGTTGAATGTGGTTTCCTTTATGGTGGCATCTTCTTTTTTTTTTTTTTAATTATACTTTAAATTCTGGGGTACATGTGCAGAATGTGCAGGTTTGTTACATAGGTATACACATGCCAGGGTGGTTTGCTGCATCCACAGTCCCCACCCTTGACAGGCCCTGGTGTGTGATGTTCCTCTCCCTGTGTTCATGTGTTCTCATTGTTCAACACCCACCTGTGAGTGGGAACAAGCGGTGTTTGGTTTTCTGTTCTTGTGTCTGTTTGCTGAGAATGATGGTTTCCAGCTTCATCCATGTCCCTGCAAAGGGCTTGAACGCATCCTTTTTTATGGCTGATAGTATTCCATGGTGTATATGTGCCACATTTTCTTTATCCAGTCTATCATTGATGGGCATTTGGGTTGGTTCCAAGTCTTTGCTATTGTGAACATTGCCACAATAAACACAAGTGTGCACATGTCTTTATAATAGAGTGATTTATAATCCTTTGGGTATATACCCAGTAATGGGATTGCTGGGTCAAATGGTATTTCTATTTCTAGATCCTTGAGGAATCACCACACTGTCTTCCACAATGTTTGAACGAATTTACACTTCCACCAACAGTGTGAAAGCATTCCTATTTCTCCACATCTTCTCCAGCATCGGTTGTTTCCAGATTTTTTAATGATCACCATTCTAACTGGCGTGAGATGGTATCTCAATGAGGTTTTGATTTGCATGTCTCTAATGGTCAGTGATGATGAGCTTATTTTCATATGTTTGTTGGCCACATAAATGTCTTCTTTTGAGAAGTATCTGTTCATATCCTTTGTCCACTTTTTGATGGGATTGTTTTTTCTTGTAAATTTGTTTAAGTTCTTTGTAGATTTTAGATATTAGCCCTTTTTCAGATGGGTAGATAGCAAAATTTTTTTCCCATTCTGTTGGTTGCCAGTTCACTCTAATAATAGTTTCTTTTGCTGTGCAGAAGCTCTTAAGGTTTCATTAGATCCCATTTGTCTATTTTGGCTTTTGTTGTCATTGCTTTTGGTGTTTTAGTCATGAAGTCCTTGCTCATGCCTGTGTCCTGAATGGTATTGCTTAGGTTTTCTCCTAGGCCTTTTATGATATTAGGTCTTATGTTTAAATCTTTAACCCATCTGGAGTTAATTTTTTTATAAGTTGTTAGGAAGGGATCCAGTTTCAGCTTTCTGCACATGGCTAGCCAGTTTTCCTAACACCATTTATTAAACAGGGAATCCTTTCCCCATTACTTGTTTTTTTCAGGTTTGTCAAAGATTAGATGGTTGTAGATGTGTGGCATTGCTTCTGAGGCCTCTGTTCCATTGGTCTCTATATCAGTTTTGGTACCAGCACCATGCTATTTGATCACTGTAGCCTTATAGTATAGTTTGAAGTCAGGTAGCGTGATGCCTCCAGCTTTTTCTTTTTTTTTCTTTTGCTTATGATTGTCTTGGCTATGCAGGGTCTTTTTTGGTTCAGTATGAAATTTAAGATGTTTTTTTCCAATTCTGTGAAGAAAGTCAATGGTAGCTTGATGGGGATAGCATTGAATCTAAATATTACTTTGGGCAGTTTGGCCATTTTCACAATATTGATTCTTCCTAACCACGAGCATTGAATGTTTTTCCATCTGTTTGTGTCCTCTCTTATTTCCTTGAGCAGTGGTTAGTAGTTCTCCTTGAAGAGGTCTTTCACATCCCTTGCTAGTTGTATTCCTGGGTATTTTATTCTCTTTGTAGCAATTGTGAATGGAAGTTCACTTATGATTTGGCTCTCTGTTAGTCTGTTATTGGTGTAAAGGAATGCTTGTAATTTTTGCACATTTAATTCATATCCTGAGACTTTGCTGAAGTTGCTTATCAGCTTAAGGAGATTTTGGGCTAAGACGATGGAGTCTTCTAAGTATACAATCATGTTGTCTGCAAAGAGAGATAATTTGGCTTCCTCTTTCCCTAATTGGGTATCATTTATTTCTTTTTTTTGCCTGATTGCCCTGGCCAGAACTTGCAATACTATGTTGAATAGGAGTGACAAGAGAGGGCATCCTTGTATTGTACCAGGTTTTAAAGGTAAATGTTTTTGCCCATTCAGTATGCTATTGGCTGTGGGTTTGTCATAAATAGCTTTTATTATTTTGAGATACATTCCCTCAATATCTAGCTTATTGAGAGTTTTTAGCATAAAGGCTGTTGAGTTTTGTCAAAGGCCTTCTCTGCATCTATTGAGATAATCATGTGGTTTTTGTCTTTGGTTCTGTTTATGTGATGGATTATGTTTATTGATTTGCATATGCTGAACCAGCCTTGCATCCCAGGGTTGAAGCTGACTTGATTGTGATGGATAAGCTTTTTGGTGTGCTGTTGGATTTGGTTTGGCAGTATTTTATTGAGGATTTTCCAATCAATGTTTATCATGGATATTGGCCTGAATTTTTTTTTTTGTAGCTGTGTCTCTGCCAGATTTTGGTATCAGCATGACGTTAGTCTCATAAAATTAGTTAGGGAGGATTTCCTCTTTTTCTATGGTTTGGTATAGTTTCAGAAGGAATGGTACCAGCTCCTCTTTGTACATCTGGTAGAATTCGGCTCTGAATCTGTCTGGTACTGGGCTTTTTTTATGGTTGGTAGGATATTAATTGCTCCCTCAATTTCTGACCTTGTTATTGGTCTGTTCAGGGATTCAACTTTTTCCTGGCTTAGTCTTAGGTGGGTGTAAGTGTCCTTGAATTTATCCATTTCTTCTAGATTTTCTGGTTTCTTTGCATAGAGGTTTTTATAGTATTCTCTGATGGTAGTTTGTATTTCTGTGGAATTGGTGGTGATTTTCCCTTTATCATTTTTATTGCATCTATTTGATTCTTCTCTTTTTTATTCTTTATTAGTCTGGCTAGCAGTCTATCAATTTTGTTGATCTTTTCAAAAAACCAGCTCCTGGATTCATTGATTTTTTTGAAGCGTTTTTCGTATCTCTATCTCCTTCAGTTCTACTCTGATCTTAGTTATATCTTATCTTCTGCTAGCTTTTGAATTTGTTTGATCTTGCTTCTCTCATTCTTTTAATTGTGACATTAGGGTGTCAATTTTGGATTTTTCCTTGTTTCTTTGGTGGGCATTTATTGCTATAAATTTCCCTCTACATGCTGCTTTAACTGTGTCGCAGAGATTCTGGTACATGTGTCTTCATTCTTATTGGTTTCAAATAACATCTTTATTTCTGCCTTCATTTCATTATTTATCCAGCAGTCATTCAGGAGCAGGTTGTTCAGTTTCCATGTAGTTGTGTGGCTTTGAGTTAGTTTCTTAATCCTGAGTTCTAATTTGATTGCACTGTAGTCTGAGAGATTGTTTGTTATGAATCCAGTTCTTTTGTCTTTGCTTGGGAGTGTTTTACTTCCAATTATGTGGTCAATTTTAGAATAAGTGCAATGTGGTGCTGAAAAACTGTATATTCTTTGGATTTGGGGTGAACAGTTCTGTAGATGTCTATTAGGTCTGCTTGGTCTAGATCTGAGCTCAAGTCCTAGATATTCTTGATAATTTTCTGTCTTCTTTATCTGTCTAATATTGACAGTGGGGTGTTAAAGTCTCCCACTCTTATTGTGTAGGAGTCTACATGTCTTTGTAGGTCTTTAAGAATTTGCTTTATGTATCTGGGTGCTCCCATATTGGGGGCATATATTTTAGGATCTTTAGCTCTTCTTGATGAATTGATCCCTTTATCATTATGTAATGCCCTTCTTTATCTCTTTTGATCATTGTTGGTTTACATTCTGGTTTATCAGAGACTAGGATTGTGACTCCTGCTTTCTTTTGCTCTCTATTTGCTTGGTAAATCTTCCTCCATCCCTTTATTTTGAGCCTATTTTTGTCTTTGCATGCAGATTGGTCTCCTGAATACAGCACACCGATGGGTCTTGACTCTTTGTCTATTGCCAGTCTGTGTCTTTTAATTGGGGCATTTAGCCCACCATTTACACTTAAGGTTAGTATTGTTATGTGTGAATTTGATCCTGCCATTTTGATGCTACCTAGTTGTTTTGTCCATTAGTTGATGCAGTTTCTTCATGGTGTCAATGGTCTTTACAATTTGGTATGTTTTTGCAG
>NW_016107377.1:3534018-3587425 GCF_001604975.1 Cebus imitator
CGCAGCCGCGCTGGGCGAAACCGCCATGCTGGCGACCGTGGAGCACCTCCGCCGGGAATTTCCTAGTCTGTGGGCAATAAAAACGCGGCGTCCACTCACCCTCTGTGCTTTCACTGGGAGCTGCAATCCTGAGCTGTTCCTAAATGGCCATCTTGGATCGTAATCCGAAAGTTCTTTTCTTTAAGGATATTGAATATTGACCCCCACTCTCTTCTGGGTTGTAGGGTTTCTGCTGAGAGATCTACTGTGAGTCTGATGGGCTTCCCTTTGTGGGTAACCTGACCTTTCTGTCTGGCTACCCTTGGCATTTTTTTCCTTCATTTCAACCCTGGTAAATCTTATGATTATGTGCCTTGGGGTTTCTCTTCTTGAGGAGTAACTTTGTGGTGTTCTTTGTATTTCCTGAATTTGAATGTTGGCCTGCCTTGCTAGGTTGGGGAAGTTCTCATGGATAATATCCTGAAGAGTGTTTTCCAACTTGGTTTCATTCTCCCCATTACTTTCAGGTACACCAATCAAATGTAGATTAGGTCTTTCAAATAATCCCATATTTCTTGGAGACTTTGTTCATCTCTTTTCACTCTTTTTTCTCTAATCTTGTCTTCTCACTTTATTTCATTGAATTTATCTTTCACCTCTGATATCCTTTCTTCTAATTGATCGGTTCAGCTATTGAAACTTGTATATGCTTCCCTAAGTTCTTGTGCTGTGTTTTTCAGCTCCATCGGGCTGCTTATGTCCTTCTCTACACTGATTATTCTAGTTTGCATTTCGTCTGACCTTTTTTCAAGATTCTTAGCTTCCTTGCATTGGGTTAGAACATATTCCTTTAGCTTGGAGAAGTTTGTTATTACCCACCTTCTGAAGCTTCCTGCTGTCAATTCATCAAACTCATTCTCTGTCCAGTTTTGTTCCCTTGCTGTTGAGGAGTTGTGATCCCTTGGAGAAGAAGAGGCGTTCTGGTTTTTGGAGTTTTCAGTCTTTTTGCCCTGGTTTCTTCCCACCTTCATGGATTTATCTACCTTTGGTCTTTGAAGTTTGTGACCTATGGATGGGATCTCTGAGTGGATGTCCTTTCTGTTGATGTTGAAACTATTTCTTTCTGTTTGGTAGTTTTCCTTCTAACAGTCAGGCCCGTCTGCTGCAGGTCTGCTGGAGTTTGCTGGAGGTCCACTCTAGACCATGCTTACGTGGGAATCACTAGCAGAGGCTGCAGAACAGCAAAGATTGCTGCCTGTTGTTTCCTCTGGTAGCTTCATCCCAGAAGGGTACCTGCCAGATGCCAGCCAGAGCTCTCCTGTATGAAGTATCTGTCAGCCCCTGCTGTGAGATGTCTTCCAGTGAGGATACACGGGGGGTTAGGGAGCCATTTAAGGAGACAGTCTGTCCCTTATCAGAGTTCGAGCGCTGCACTGGGAGATCTGCTGCTCCCTTCAGAGCTGCCAGGCAGGGACGTTTAAGTCTGCTGAAGCTATACCCATAGCCACCCCTTTTCCCAGGTGCTCTGTCCAAGGAAGGTTGGGGCTTTATTTATAAGTCCCTGATGAGCTGCTGCCTCTTTTCAGAGATGTCCTGCCAGTGAAGAGGGAGTCTAGTCACACAGTCTGCCTGCAGAGGCCTTTCTGAGCTGCCATGGGCTCTACTCAGTCACTGTGTAAACCTCCTGGCAACTGTGTTTAAACAGGCAAGGTTAAAACTGCCTACCTGAGCCTCAACAGTGGCAGATGCCCCTGCCCCCTGGAGCTCAACCTGGGACAGGGCTCACAGACTGCTGTGTTGTCCGTGAGAATTTCAAGCCAGTGGATCTTAGCTTGCTGGCCTTCGTGGAAGCGGGAACTGCTGAGCCAGATCACTCAGCTCCCTGGCTTCAGCCCCCTTTTTCAGGGGAGTGAGCAATTCTGTCTTGCTGGCATTCCTGGCATCACTAGGGTTTGAGGAAAAAAATACTGCTGTGACTAGCTTGGTGTCTTCCTAAATGGCTGCCCAGTTTTGTGCTGGAAACCCAGGGCACTGGTGATGTAGGCATCGGAGGGAATCTTCTGGTCTGCAGTTGTGAAGACCGTGGGAAAGGTACAGTATCTGAGCCAGAGCACTGGGAAAAGTCCCTAATGGCTTCCCTTGGCTAGGAGAGGGAGTTCCCTGGCCCCTTGCACTTCCTGGGTAAGGCAACACCCCACCCTGCTGTGGCTCGCCCTCCTTGGGTTGTACCCACTGTCTAACCATTCTCTATGAGATGAACCAGGTGCCTCAATTGGAAATGCGGAAATCACCTGCCTTCTGTATCACTCTTGCTGCGAGCTGCGTACTGGAGCTGTTCCTATTTAGCCATCTTGCCAGCAATCCTCTGGGATTCTTTACTGGTTATTTATGTTGTGTCATTTACTAAATCCTAATTTGTGGATGGTGATGGCAGAGATCCTATTTATTAAACATGAGATGCATATTTTCTGTATTCTCCACAATGGAAACCAGGTGCATGTGCAACAAATCTTTACTTATTTATTTTTTGAGATGGAGTCTCACTCTGTCATCCAGGCTAGAGTGCAGTGGCATGATCTTGGTGTACTGCAACCTCTGCCTCCTGGGCTCAAGTGATTCTCCTTCCTCAGCCTCCTAAGTAGCTGGGACTACAAGTGCATGCCACCTCACTTGTCTAATTTTTGTTTTAGTGGCGATGGGATTTCACCATATTGGTCAGGCTGGTCTTACACTCCTGACCTTGTGATCTGCCCACCTCGGCCTCCCAAAGTGCTGGGATAACAGGCATGAGCCACCATTCCCGGCCCAACAAATATTTATTTTAAGTACTATGCATTCAGTTTATCTGGAGAGTATATTTTCGACCAGTTGGTTTCCCAGGAAGGCAGCTAGGGAAGGTGAGTGTTAGTAAGTTTGAGTCACAGAAGGATTTCTTAGTCCTCCCCTCAGCCATTTTGCAGCAACTCATTCCTGTGGCTGTGGGCTAGGACAGAAAGGGAAGGACTACTTTACTTTCTCACTCTTGCTGAGTGAGAGGAGCTGGATCAGAGGACAGTGAACTTCTGCTCAGGATTCCAGTCATTCAGGCATACCTAGGAGATGTCCCTAGGCCCCAGACATTGCTTGAGAAGCTGGTAGTAGCTTACATTTGTCTAAGACAGGGTTTCTCAACCTTATCACTATTAGAATTTGGGCTGGGTAATTTCTTTGTTGTAAGAAGCTGTCCTGTACATTGTAGGATGTTTAGCAGCACCCTTGGCCTGGACCAGTTACTCAATGCCAAGCAGCACCTTCACTCTGAGCTATGACAACCAAAAATATCTCCAGAAATTGGCCAATATGCCCTGGAAGCAAAAGCATTTGAGAACTACTGATCTTGAGCTTCGTTGTTTGCAAAGCAGTCTCACCTATGTTGTCATGACTGAAAGCCATTATAGCTCTGTAAATCAGGAAGAAATCCGTTCTTTTCTCTATTTTACACAGCTGGTCAAATGGCAGGAAAAGAAATAGAACTCATGTCTCTGACTGCAAACATTTCCTCTTTATCTTAAGGCTCCTAGAGATAAGCAAGTAAAAATGATAGTAACTTGTCCTTGAAGGAGATGCTAATTTTGAGTTGAAGAACAAAAATCTTTGTTAAATTCCAAAAGTTTTGACAAAGGGACACCATTAGCCACTTTGCTATTTTCATATGTTGGCTCCTAACTTTGTTTTGATGAACTTTCATTTAGCCCTTTTGAAAGGGAAGTAATTTAGATTTCCTTTCTGAAATGCCTAGTTTTATTTTTGACTACTAGGGTTTCCAAATCTTTCATGTCCTAATTAAATGTATTCACTTCCTCTTGAAGATACGTCATTGTGATAACAATGTGTATGTACCTTCCCAGTGGTGTTTTCCAAGAAAAACAAAATACAATGCTGCTTTTAAAAACAGAAGTTTGCAGTAATTGTTATTGAGACTCGATCTGAAAACTGGAAGTACTGAAATAAGAGCTTGAAAAACAACATTTCTGAGACTATAAATCTTTTACTTTCTGTGTTTTGGAAAAAAGAAAGAAATGTACTTTAATGTAGTTAAAATGTCAAACTTCAGTATATTCTTACCCCTACTTAGCAAATTTTAGTTCTTTACATTCAGATACCAATTTAAAACTCATACTTTTGGAACCACACTGTTAGTCATAATTAATAATTATGAATGTCCAGTTAGGACCTACTTTGTTCCCTACTGTAGTCCAGGAGGTTCAGTTTTACAGGGAGGCAGAGTGCTAAAGCACAGGACATGAGTTAGCAAGTTGGCAACATCTGCTTTTTCTATTAGAAAATGTTTGACCTTTTCCAGATTCTGGACATTTTGCAAATTATGTAGCCTCTTTGAACCTCAGTTTTGTCATTAGTAAAATTAGGTAATAATTATTTTGTGAAGATTAAATGAAAAAACTTCTGGGTAACCATATTAATATTAACTTAGCATTGAGGGAGGATCCAAGATGGCCGATTAGGAGCAGCTCAGGATTGCAGCTCCCAGTGAAATTGCAGAGGGTGAGTGGATGCCACATTTCCAGATGAACTTTTATTGCCCACAGACCAGGAGATTCCCAGGTGGAGGAGCCCCACGGGTCACCAGCGTGGCTGGTTTGGCCAGTGCAGCTGCTTTGCCGGCGCCTTGGCGCGGCGGTTCTCCATACAAAATACATGGTTCTGGGCACCCTTTTAGCTGGTGATTGGAGCTCTGGGAAGGCAGAGTCACCCATTCATCTGATTAAAAAGGGGACTGAAACAGGGAGCCAGACCAGGAGATTCCCGGGCGAAAAAACACCGTGAATCTCAGCGCTGCTGTTTCAGCCAGTGCAGTGGGTTGCTGCATGGGAAATCACACAGATTCTGGCGCCTTTTCAGCAGGTGACTGGAACACCTGGGAAAGAGTCTACCATTCAACTAAAAATAAAAGGCTCTGAGGCAGGGAGCCAGGTGATCAGACTCGGCTGGTCCCACCCCCACAAAAAAACAGCAATTGGAAATGCTCTGGGTTGAGAGTTTCACAGCAAGCACAGCTGAACCCAGAAAGGTCCAGCCCTGTGGGGGAGGGGCGTCTGCCATTACCGAGGCACTCCACCACTACGGAGGTAGTCTGCCATTGCTGAGGCAGCCCGCCATTGTCGAGGAAACCCGCCACTACAGAGAGAGTCCGACATTACAGAGGTGGGCCAGCTTTGCCGAGGCAGTTCTAGGTACGCCTATATAAACAGGACTGCAGGGAAGTTCACACGGCAGCTGGGTGGAGCCCACAGCAGCTCAGCAATGCCTCTGCAGGCAGACAGTGACTAGGCTGCCTCCTTGCTGGGCAGGGCAGCCCTGATAAAAAGGCAGCAGCACAACGGAAACTCATAAATAAAGCCCTAACTACCTGGGACAGAGCACCTGGAGGAAAAAAAAAGGGTTTATGAGTTCTGCTGCAGCAGACTTAAACATACCTGCCCAGCCGCTCTAAATGAACAATAGAGATCACAGCTCAGCACTTGAGCTCCTATAAGGGACAGACTGTCTCCTCAAGCGCTCCCTGACCCCCGTATATCCAAAGAGTCACCTCATAAAGGAGAGCTCAGACTGACATTTGGTGGGTGTCCTTCTGGGACAAAGATAGCATAAGAAGAAACTGGCAGCAACCGTTACTGTTCTGCAGCTGCTGCAAGTGATCCCCGGGCAAGCAGGGCCTGGCATGGACCTCAGCAGTCCTACAGAGGAGGGGCCAGACTATTAGAAGGAAAACTAAGAAACAGAAGGAAATAACTTCATCATCAACAAACTGGACATCCACTCAGAGACCCAATCTGAAAGTCAACAACTTCAAAGATGACAGGTGGATAAATCCGCAAAGATGGGAAGAAACCAGTGCAAAAAGGATGAAAGCACCCGAAACCAGAACGCCTCTCCTCCTACAAGGGATCACAACTCCTCACCAGCAAGGGAACAAGGCTGGATAGAGAACAAGTATGATGAATTGACAGAATCAGGCTTCAGAAGGTAGGTAATAAGAAACTTCTGTGAGCTAAAAGAACATGTTCTAACTCAATGCAAAGAAACTAAGAACCTTGAAAAAAGATTTGAGGAAATGCTAACGAGAATGGACAACTTAGAGAGGAATATAAGTGAGTTGATGGAGGTGAAAGACACAACACGAAAACTTTGCGAAGCATGCACAAGTTTCAACAGCTGAATTGACCAAGCAGAAGGAAGGATATAAGAGGTCGAAGATCAACTCAATGAAATAAAACGAGAAGGCATGATTAGAGAAAAAAGGGTAAAAAGGAATGATCAAAGTCTCCAAGAAATATGGGACTATGTGAAAAGACCTAATCTACATTTGGTAGGCATACCTGAATGTAACACAGAGAATGAATCCAAGCTGGAAAATACTCTTCAGGATATCATTCAGGAAAACTTCTCCACCCTAGCAAGGCAGGCCAATATTCAAGTCCAGGAAATACGGAGAACCCCACAAAGATATTCCTCAAGAAGACCAACCCCAAGGCACATAATCATCAGATTCACCCGGGTTGAAATGAAGGAGAAAATGCTAAGGGCAGCCAGAGAGAAAGGTCAGGTTACCCACAAAGGGAAGCCCATCAGACTCACAGCAGATCTCTCAGCAGAAACCCTACAAGCCAGAAGAGAGTGGGGGCCAATACTCAACATCCTTAAAGAAAAGAACTTTCAACCCAGAATTTCATATCCAGCCAAACTAAGCTTCATAAATGAAGGAAAAATAAAATCCTTTGCAAACAAGAAAGTACTCAGAGATTTCATCACCACCAGGCCTGCTTTACAAGAGCTCCTGAAAGAGACACTAAACATAGAAAGGAACAACCAGTACCAGCCACTCCAAAAACATATCAAGTGGTAAAGAGCACCAACACAATGAAGAAACTAACTAATGGGCAAAACAACCAGCTAGCATCAGAATGGCAGGATTAAATTCACACATAACAATATTAACCCTAAACGTAAATGGGCTAAATGCCCCAATCAAAAGACACAGACTGGCAAATTGAATAAAAAGCCAAAACCCATCAGTGTGCTGTATCCAGGAAACCCATCTCACATACAAGGATACACAAAGGCTCAAAATAAAGGGATGGAGGAAGATTTAACAAGCAAATGGAGAGCAAAAAAAAGCAGGAGTTGCAATTCTCATCTCTGATAAAATAGACTTTAAAGCAACAAAGATCAAAAGAGACAAAGAAGGACATTATATAATGGTAAAAGGATCAATGCAACAAGAAGAGCTAACAAACCTAAATATACAACGCACCCAATACAGGAGTGCCCAGATACATAAGGCAAGTTCTTAATGACTTACAAAGAGACTCAGACTCCCACACAATAATAGTGGGAGACTTTAACACCCCATTGTCAATATTAGACAGATCAACCAGACAGAAAATTAACAAGGATATCCAGAACTTGAACTCAGACCTGGACCAAGCAAACCTCATAGACATTTACAGAACTCTCCACCCTAAATCCACAGAATATACATTCTTTTCAGCACCACATTGCACCTACTCTAAAATTGACCACATAATTGGAAGTAAATCACTCCTCAGCAAATGCAAAAGAATGGAAATCATAACAAACAGTCTATCAGACCACAGTGCAATCAAGTTGGAACTCAGAATTCAGAAACGAACTCAGAACCACACAGCTTCATGGAAACTGAACAACTGGCTTTTGAATGTTGACTGGATAAACAATGAAATGAAGGCAGAAATAAAGATGTTCTTCGAAACCAACAAAAACGAAGACACAACATACTACAATCTCTGGGACACATTTAAAGCAGTCTCTAGAGGAAAATATATAGCAATAAGTGCCCACATGAGAAGAAAGGAGAGATCTAAAATTGACACCCTATCGTCAAAATTGAAAGAGCTAGAGGAGCAAGATGAAAAAAACTCAAAAGCTAGCAGAAGACAAGAAATAACTAAGATCAGAGCAGAATTGAAGGAGACAGAGACACAAAAAACCCTTAAAAACATCAATAAATCCAGGAGCTGGTTTTTTGAAAAGATCAACAAAATAGACACACTGCTAGCCAGATTAATAAAAAACAAAAGAGAGAATAATCAAATAGATGCAATAAAAAACGATAAAGGGGATATCACCACAGATTCCACAGAAATTCAAACCATCATCAGAGATTATTACAAACAACTCTATGCACATAAACTAGTAAACCTCGAAGAAATGGATAAATTCCTGGACACTTGCATCCTCCCAAGCCTAAACCAGGATGAAATTGAAACCCTGAATAGACCAATAACAAGGTCTGAAGTTGAGGCAGCAATTAAAAGCCTACCACCCCCAAAAAGCCCATGTCCAGACAGGTTCACAGCCGAATTCTACCAGACATACAAAGAGGAGCTGGTACCATTCCTTTTGAAACTATTCCAAATAATCCAAAAAGAGGGAATCCTTCCCAAATCATTTTATGAGACCAACATCATCCTGATACCAAAACTTGGCAGAGACTCAGCAAGAAAAGAAAACTTCAGGCCAATATCCATGATGAACATAGATGCAAAAATCTTCAATAAAATACTGGAAAACAAACAAACAAAAAACTTAGCATTAATATTAATGATTTATTAATAAAACATATATAGCAATATATTATACAATATATCACTAATATTGTCAATTATTAATATTTAGCATTACAATTAAGTGATATGAAATAAAAGCTAGTGAAGGTATTATTAATATCAATATGAATTAACATTAATAGTAATCACTATTTTTGAGTGTGGTTAATTGCTTTTGAACAGTTATAAGCATTACTGATCAACAGGGTGGATTGGTGTTTGAGGATTTCCCTATTTTTCTCCAAATTGGATTTATTTATTTTTTTTATGTTTTTAACTTGTGGGTTTGAAAGTACCTTTGTTACTCCCCTATGGCCTAAACAAATCCTACGGACAGGAGCTGATCTGTATGCATTACACAAATAGGATTGGAGAAATGGTAGTTTGTGCATCACTAATTACATTATTTTGGAAAAAACATTAAGACTACAGGTGATGACGCTGGCATTTTTAAGGAAGTATGTAACTAAATTGTTGAGTCTAGTATGTCTCAGAAAGTGTTCCTGCTTTTTTTTTTTATTTGGTCAGGACTCAAATGTCTCATGGTTAAATCACATGTTTCTTTTTGAAATTTCTTAGTAGTAACACAGAAAGCTATTTACAGATAACAGAATCTATCATACTGTCTGACATTTATTGGGTCTCAATAATTGCCTATTGAACTTAAGAAGTAGCTCATCTTACATGAAGTTCGTTACAGTTGTTAAGTTTGTTTTCCACTTGTATATGAAGGGAAAAAATCCCCTAAAGCCCTGCTCTAATAAACAACTATATCTAATTTTGTATTGCTTTTCTTTTTTTGATATTTTATGCATTATTATAACCACAGTATAGTCTTTGTGTTCACTCTGCTTTTGTAGCTGGCCCTCCTTAACCATGGGTTTTGCGTCTGTGGATTCAGCCAACTGCAGATAAAAAGTTTTAAAAAATTGCATCTGCACTAAACACATACAGCCTATTTTTCCTTGTCATCATTTCCTAGACAATACAGTATGACCACTATTTATATAACATTTCCATTGTATTAGGTAGTATAGGTAGTAGTATAGGTAGTCTAGACATGATTTAAAGTATATGACAGGATGTGCATATGTTAGATAGTAACTTAGTATTAATATTAATTTATTAACAAAAACATAACAATGTATTATACATATATCACTAACATTGTCAATTATTAATTAATATTTAGTATTAAAAATATATGCACATCCTCTCCTATACTTTAAATCATGCCATTTTATATCAAGGACTTGAGCATCTGCAAATTCTGGTATCAGTGGGAGGTCCTGGAACAAATCCCCAAAGAATACAGAGGGACAACTCTATTTTAATATTACAACATAAGCATTTTTGTTGTTCTTTCAGGCATAATTTAAAAAAGATGCTTAATATTTTATTTACTAGATAGCCTATACTTTCTATAATTGTTTACCTGTTATTGGGCACTTGTGTTGCTTCCAATATTTTAATGTTTCAAAAAATGCTCCAGTGAACATATTTACATAGAAGGCAATTTTCATTAGTGTTTCATAATCTTTACTTAAAATGGCTTTCCATGTGTGGAATTACTGGGCCAAAGGGCACAAGACTTTTTTTTTTTTTTTTTTTTTTAGAGGGGGTTTCACTCATGTTACCCAGGCTGGAGTTCAATGGCGCGATCTCGGCTCACCGCAACCTCCGCCTCCTGGGTTCAGGCAATTCTCCTGCCTCAGCCTCCTGAGTAGCTGGGATTACAGGCACGCACCACCATGCCCAGCTAATTTTTTGTATTTTTAGTAGAGACGGGGTTTCACCATGTTGACCAGGATGGTCTCGATCTCTTGACCTCTTGATCCACCCGCCTCGGCCTCCCAAAGTGCTGGGATTACAGGCTTGAGCCACCGCGCCCGGCCACAAGACATTTTTAAGGTATAAAATGTTTTTTTTTTTTTTTTTCTGAAACACAAAAATTTTTAATTTTAATTAAATCGAAGTTCCATTTATCTAATTTTTTCTTTAGCTGTTTGGGCTTTTGGTATCATAACACAGAGAAAAATAGACTAATCCAAAGTCATGACAAAATACAGCTAGGTTTTCTTGTAAGAGTTTTATTTATTATTTTATTTTTATTTTTAAATTTTAAATTTTTCATTTTACTTTAAGTTCTGGATGCATGTGCAGAATGTGTAGGCTTGTTACATAGATATACATATGCCATTGTGGTTTGCTGCACCTATCAACTCGTCATTGAGATTTTAAGCCCCACTTGCATTAGGTATTTGTTCTAATGCTCTCCCTCCCCTTGCCCCTAACCCCATGACAAGCCCTCGTGTGTGATGTTCCCCTCCTTATGCCCATGTGTTTTCATTGTTCAGCTCCCACTTACGAGTGAGAATTGGTGGTGGTTGATTTTCTATTCCTGTGTTTGCTGAGAATGACGGCTTCCAGCTTCATCCACGTCCCTGCAAAGGACATAGACTCATTCCTTTTTATGGCTACATAGTATTGCATGGGTATATATGTGCTACATTTTCTTTATCCAGTTTATCATTGATGGGCATTTGGACTGGTTCCAAGTCTTTGCTATTGTAAATAGTGCTGCAATAAGCATATGTGTGCATGTGTCTTTATAGTAGAATGATTTATAATACTTTGGGTACATACTCAGTAATGGGATTGCTGGGTCAAATGGTATTACTGGTTCTAGATCCTTGAGGGATCACCACACTGTCTTCCCCATTGTTGAACTAATTTACACTCCTACCAACAGTTTAAAAGCATTCCTATTTCTCCACAGCCTCATCAGCATCTGTTGCTTCTTGACCTTTTAATAATCGCCATGCTGACTGGCATGAGATGGTATCTTATTGTAGTTTTGATTTGCCTTTTTTTTAATGACAAGTGATGATGAGCATTTTTATATTTGTTGGCTGCATAAACGTCGTCTTCTGAGAAGTGTCTGTTCTTATACTTCACCCACTTTTTGATGGGGTTGCGCTTTTTTTTTTTCTTGTAAATTTGTTTAAGTTCCTTGTAGTTTCTGGGTATTAGACCTTTGTCAGGTGGGTAGATTGCAAAAATTTTCTTCCATTTTGTAGGTTTTCAAAATGGGAGAATATTTCTGTTCACTCTGATAATAGTTACTTTTGCTGTGCAGAAGTTCTTTAGTTTAATTAGATCCCATTTGTCAATTTTGGCTTTTGTTGCAATTGCTTTTGGTGTTTAGTCATAAAGTCTTTGCCCATGCCTATGCCCTAAATGATATTGCCTAGGTTTTCTTCTAGGGTTTTTATGATTTTGGGTTTTACATTTAAGTCTTTAATCCATCTGGAGTTAATTTTTGCATAAGGTGTAAGAAAGGGGTCAAATTTCAGTTTTCTGCATATGACTAGCCAGTTTTCCCAGCACTATTTATTAAATAGGGAATCCTTTCCCCATTGCCCGTTTTTGTCAGATTTGTCAAAGATCAGATGGTTGTAGGGGTGTGATGTTATTTCTGAGGACTTTGTTCTGTTCCATTGGTCTATTTATCTGTTTTGGTGCCAGTACCTTACTGTTTTTGTTACTGTGGCCTTGTAGTATAGTTTGAAGTCAGGTCGTGTGATGCCTCCAGCTTTGTTCTTTTTGCTTAGGATAGTCATGGCTATACGGGCTCTTTTTTGGTTCCATGTGAAATTTAAAGTAGTTTATTCTAATTCTGTGAAGAAAGTCACTGATAGCTTATTAGGAATAGCATTAAATCTATAAATTACTTTAGACAGTATGGCCATTTTCACGATATTGATTCTTCCTAACCATGAGCATGGAATGTTTTCCCATCTGTTTGTGTCCTCTCTTATTTCCTTGAGCAGTGGCTAGTAGCTCTCCTTGAAGAGGTTCTTCACATCCCTTGTAAGTTGTATTCCCAGATATTTTATTCTCTTTGTAGCAATTGTGAATGGGAGTTCACTCATGATTTGGCTCTCTGCTTGTCTATTATTGGTGTGTAGGAATGCTTGTAATTTTTGCACATTAATTTTGTATCCAGAGACTTTGCTGAAGTTGCTTATCAGCTTAACGAGTTTTTGGACTGAGACGATGGGGTTTTCCAAGTATACTATCATGTCATCTACAAACAGAGACAATTTGATTTTCTGTCTTCCTATTTGAATACTCTTTATTTCTTTGTGTGGCTCGATTGCTCTGGCCAGAACTTCCAATACTATGTTGAATAGGAGTGGTTAGAGAGGGCATCCTTGTCTTGTGCTTGTTTTCAAAGGGAATGGTTCCAATTTTTGCTCATTCAGTATGATATTGGCTATTGATTTATCATAAATAGCTCTTGCTATTTTGAGATATGTTTCATCAATACCTAGTTTATTGAGAGCTTTTAGCATGAAGGGAAGTTGAATTTTATTGAAGGACTTTTCTGTATCTATTGAGATAATCATGTGGTTTTTGTCATTGGTTCTGTTTATGTGTTGGATTATGTTTATTGATTTGCGTATGTTGAACCAGCCTTACATCCCAGGGGTGAAGCTGCCTTGATCGTGGTGGTTAAGCTCTTTGATGCCCTGCTGGATTTGGTTTGCCAGTATTTTATTGAGGATTTTCATATCCATGTTCATTAGAGATATTGGCCTGAAATTTTCTTTTTGTTGTGTCTCTGTCAGGTTTTGGTATCTCCGTCCAGTTTTGTGCCCTTGCAGGAAAGGAGTTCTGATTATTTGGAGAAGCGGCATTTTGGTTTTTGGAATTTTCAGCATTTTGATGCTGGTTTTTCTGCATCTTTGTGGGTTTATCTACCTTTGTTCTTTGAGGCTGATGACCTTTGGATGGGGTTTTTGTGTGGGGGTCTTTTTTGTTGATGATGTTCTTCTTGATTTCTGTTTGTTAGTTTTCCCTCTATCAGTCAAGCCCCTTTTCTGCAGGTCTGTTGGAGTTTGCTGGAGGTCCACTCCTGACCTTGTTTGCCTGGGTATTACCAGTGGAGCCTGCAGAACAGCAAAGATTGCTGCCTGCTCCTTCCTCTGGAAGCTTTATCCCAGAAGGGCACCAGCCTGTTGCCAGCTGGAGCTCTCCTGTATGAGGTGTCTGTTGACCCCTGTTGTGAGGTCTCTCCAAGTCAGTAGGCACAGGGGTCAGGGACCCACCTGAGGAGGCAGTCTGTCCCTTAGCAAAGCTGGTGTGCTGTACTGGGAGAATCACCCTTGTCAGAATCAACTGCTGTCTTCAGAGTCAGCAGGCAGGAAAGATTAAATCTGCTGAAGCTGTGCCCACAGCCACTCCTTCCCCCAGGTTCTCTGTCCCAGGGAGATAAGAGGATTATCTGTAAGCCCCAGACTGGGGCTGCTGCCTTTCCTTCAGAAGTGCCCTGCCTAGTGAGGAGGAATCTAGAGAAGCAGTATGGTCATAGCCTCTTTGCCACGCTGTGGTGAATTCTGCCCAGTCCAAACCTCCCAACTCCCTTGGCACTGTCAGGGGAAAACTGCCCACAAAAGCCTAAGTAATGGCAGATACCCATAACCCCACTAAACTTGATTGTCCCAGCTCGATTTGAGACTGCTGTGCTGGCAGTGAGAATTTCAAGCCAGTACTTTTAGCTTGCTGGGCTCATGGGATTGGGACCCACTGAGCGAGACCACTTGGCTCCCTGGCTTCAGCTCCCTTTCCAGGACAGTAAACAGTTCTGTCTCACTGGGGTTGCAGCTGCCACTGGGGTACAAAAAAAACTCCTGCAGCTAGTTTGTCTGCCCAAACAGCTGCCAAGTTTTGTGTTTGAGACCCAGGACCCTGGTGGTGTAGGCACATGACGGAATCTCCTGATCTCAGTTGGAATTACAGAAGTAACTTGCCTTCTGCATTGTTCTCGCTGGGGGCTGCAGACCCGGGCTGTTGCTAATAGACCATCTTGGACCCTTCTCCAGTATAAAACATTTTTAAGTCTTTTGACACATATAGCCAAATGGCTTTCTGAAAGGATTTAACAGCTATTCATATAAATTCTTGCTTTCTTGCCCTTACCAGAACCGGGTATTCCCATTAAAGTTTTTCTGGTATGTAGAAATATAGTCCAATATTTTAGTATGCATATTATTGAATATTGATGAGATTGGAATTTGTAAAGTGTATTTTATTGATCATTTGAATTTCCTTCGTGAACTTTCCATTCTTTTCCCCCATTCCCTTGAACTTAAGAATGCCTACCTTGCTCTGCTTCATTAGTGAACTAATGGCTTTAGGAGTGAATTGTTCAGGGAGGAAGGAAAGGGAAGAAGGAGAGAATGAAATTTCTATTGTTTTAAAAATGAGAAATAGACCTAATTTAGAGATTTTATAGTTGTGTCTCTAATATTGGTGGTTGACACTTTTTGCAATTATTCTTTAAACAGCTGGTAATAATTTTATTTGCCTAATATGAAGACTCAAAATGTATGTATTTACAAATAGCCAACCAATTTTCCAGCTACTATGTGTTGAAGTGCTCTTTTTCTTTCTTAGTAATTTGAGATCCTTCCTTTATAAAGTTTGTGTGCTGTATATTTTTGAGCCATTTGTTCTATCCTAATGACATTTACCAGTATTAATTATGATATTTATAATTTGTACTAATGATGGTGTTAATTTCCCTTTACATTTCTTACTTTTCAGAGATAACTTTTCAAAACACTATAATTGCCTATTTATTCTTTGGGATGGACATTGGAATATTTTTAAAATTGCTCTCTCTCATTAAAAAATCCTATTGATACTTTAATTGGGATTTTGTCAAAATCTACAGTTTGTATCAGAATTGAACTTTAAAAATAGAATTTGGTTTTCCTATCCAGGAATAATATATTTATTTTCATTAATGGCAGGATTTTTTTGGTATGGTTTTGTGGTTTTATAGTTTCTTCATGTGGATTTTTTTATTCAAACTATTTCTTAAGTATTATATTTTGTTGCTGTTACACATTGAATCCCTTTTTCAAATCTAGTTTCTTTTAAATATTGCAGTTTAATTACACATGAAATAATTGAAAACATCTCTGGATGGGTGAAGGACCATTATTACACATAAGGCTACACCTTTGACTCTCTGTCATTAATCCTAGCACCATCACTAGAGGTATGCATAGTAATCACACTTGATCTTAGCCAAAAGGGCAAGAAGTGTGTTGAGTAATCAAATGACCATACAGATTACTATACAGGTATCATCATGCTATTTCCTATGGATTAATATAATATATTGATAGAACATATTTAACATGGTATTGATAATGGTGTTCAGCTGGTGGATGGGATAGTCACGTATCTGGCTCCTTGGTGGAGATAGCTAAAGTTAAGGCTCATTTGAACAGTTAACCAGAATGTATTCCAAGAGTGTTCCAAGAGGCCCAGAAACTGCAAAGTTTTTTTATGACTGGTTTCAGAAGTCCCAGAATGACATACTATTGGTCATGTAAGTCACTGAAACTAGCCTAGATTCACAGAGATGAGACTCTCAGTGAGAGCTGTAGCAAAGAATCCGGGTTATCTATTATTACAGATGGATAGTAGCCCTAAATATTAAAGGTAAACCAAAGCTTTTAGAAGAAAACATGGGAGAAAATCTCCATGACCTCGTAAAAATTCCTCTTGTCTAGTACAATTACATGTCAATTTTAAGAAATAAATAAAAATTTTAAAATGAAAAAACTAAGCCAATCACAATTTTTTTTGTCTAGTAATTTATTTTCATTATATTTTGCAAATAATGATGAATTGGAGGAAAATGGCCTTTAACACAGATGGTTTGAGAAACATTGGTTGATGAATACCACACTGAAGTATAATAAATCCTTGATAGATGTTTATTTTAACAAATAATCATGATGTGGCTTGGTGGGAAGTTACTTCACAAGTTTTTTCTAGATCTAAAGTTTTCTTATTAGGAAAAAGTCTTTGTTCTGAAGTATCTCTGTATATTCTGTGTTATGAGGAACTTCTGAATACAAAGCATTTTAGAGAAAATTGATACAATCTTTTCATCCCATCTAACCAAGTTTACCCCTTTATTATAAATTAATTTATTTAAATACAGGATATATATATATTTAAGGTAAAAACGATGTTTGACATACATATCTACAGTGAGATGATTACTAGAGTTAAACGAATTAATATACTTATCTCAAGCTTGTATGGCCAACTTATTTTTGACAAGGTTGCTAAGCATACACAATGAGGAAACGATAGTCTTTTCCATAAGCCGTGTTGAGTAAACTGGATATCCACATGTTGAGTAAACTGGATATTCACATGCAAAAGAATGAAATTGGACTTTTATCCTACATCAGAAACAGTTGACTCAAAATGGATTAAAGACTTAAATGCAATACCTAAAACCATGAACCTACTGGAAAAAAACAAGAGAAAAGCTTGACATTGGCCTTGTCAATGAGTCTTTCAATATGAAATCAAAGGCTCAGGCTGCAGAAGCAAAAATAAGCAAGCGGGACTACATCAAACTAAAAAGCTTCTGCATAGTAAAGGAAAAAATCAACAAAATGATAAGGCAACCTATAGACAGGAAGAAAATATTTGCAAGCCATGTATCTGTTAAGGGGCTAATATCCAAAATATTTAAGGAATTCAAATAACTCAACAGCAAGAAAACCATCTGACACAATCTTGATAAGCTTTTCAGTGATCAAACTCTAGGTCTACGTATGTTTATTTTAGAAAGCCCGAAGTGTATTTCCTGCTCTTAGAAAATTGCCAAAAATTCCGTTTTCTCACCCAAAGTATCCTCACTTTAATCATGTGTCCTTATAATTTAGGGTATAGTTAAATGATACATTTATTTTTTTGCCTTCACATATGGTTGCAATATGATTTCATGGGGTTTTCTAAATCTTCAGTAGTCTTTTATTGAAGTTGCAGGCTGTGGTTAACACAAATAGACAAAGAACTCCCTTGTGATTTTTTATCTGATATTCTTTTTTCTTTGATGTCTAGACTTTACCCTTAAAGATGATAAGACATTCCATTTATTTCCTATAAGGAAATAATACTATAAGGATATACTTAAATGATGCTTTTTTTGCCTTCACATATGGTTGCAATATGATTTCATGGGGTTTTCTAAATCTTCAGCAGTCTTTTATTGAAGTAGCAGGCTGTGGTTAACACAAATAGACAAAGAATTCCCTTGTGATTTTTTATCTGACATTCTTTTTTCTTTGATGTCTAGGCTTTACCCTTAAAGATGATAAGAAATTCCATTTATTTCCTACAAGAAAATAAATGGCATGTCTAATTTATTGAAACAACCTGTATGGGGATTGAAATAGGGAGGTATTGAAATAGCAGATTAGTTTTAAAAATCCTCTTACTATCCATTCCATGCATGTGACTGTAGTGACTTTGATATCTTAATTGACCTGTCTCAGCAAGTACTCAGGCTGGCCAGAGTATTTTATTCATCTAAATCTTTGTAATTTCAAATCATAGGTGAAGAGCACAGAGAAGACTGAGGTCACATGTAAAAAGTGAAAAACAAAATTATTAATCTCTAATGACCTTGTTTACTGTTTTCATCTCTCATCCTTCCTGATCTTTCCTTGGTATTAGATACTGTTGAAATCTTCCACTACCTTGAACTCTCTGTCCTTTGAGTTTCCACTGTGTTGACTCACCCTGCTGCCTATTTCTCCTTACCTTAATTCTCCTACCATTTAACTATGGCCATAGCTAATGTTTGGTGCTATGGCTAAACATTATACCTATTGTACTTACTTGGTAGAGAGTGTGGCTTTCACTATCAGATGAATGGCTCGTTGAGAGGGTTGGTATCTCCAGCTCTGATGCCATTCGGTACGCCTTTCTCTGTGTCTCTGTCTACAAGTTCAGCATTACAGCATGATGCAAAGAAATACTGGCATTTCCTAATTATCAAGTATCCAATAATTTAGGTAATTATTTTTGTTTTTCAACAGTGACTGGGTCTCTATCTTTTGCATTCCAGTCCTGTGCCACACACTCGAAAGAAAACAGAGATTACAGAGAAAGTAATTGCTTTCAAGGAGCTCAAATTCCAGTGATGCATGCACAGAATGAAACATGTTAGATAACAGAAATATGCAAAATGAATGTGCTATGGAAACACAGAGAAGGAAGTTGGACGTCATCAAATGGAGGGCCCTGAAGGCTGAGAGAATAGTGTGAGCAGAGGCAATAGCATACACAGCTTGCTTGAGGGCTAGCAAGTATTCTCATGGTTTCATAGGCTGAGAGATAAATCAAAATTAAGAACTCAAGGATGGGAAGAATGGTGTAAAATATAAATCATAAGCAGTAAATTTTAGAATTTTTACCATGATTATAAAACAACAAAATATATGCAATAGTTCTTAGAAGATAAGATACGTAATGTAAGAAGTAATAGAATAATCACTTGGATCAGAAAATGCAATTAGAAGTTTGTGAGACAGGCAAAGGAAGGTTGCCATATTTCACAGATGGAAATCATTATATATTTTAATTTAGAAATGTGGGTTTAAGTGTATTTATTATAATTTTTATTATGTAAAGAAGACAATAAGATACATAGAATGTATGACTAATAAATCACTAGAAAAGAAGAGGCTCTCACAGTTGCTAGTGGGTTGTAAATTTGTATATTTCTGAAGGCAGGGATGGTACTATACATTAAAAACCTTAGATTTTTTAGACACTTCAACACAGCTATTTCACTTCTAAGACTTATCCTAAGAAAATCATCATGGATATGCACAAATGTATACTTACCAGATAATACATGTGACAAAAGTAGCATGTAAATGGAATTATATGCTACCAGGTAATCAGGTAAATGGAATTAGGCTGTATTAAAGTCCTTGCTCTGTGCCACAAGAGGTTAAAAGCAACAAGAAATATTAGACATTGATAATTTAAGGATGCCTATTGTAATTTCTAAAGTAACCACCAAAAAGGAGTAAAATGATAAAAAGCTCTCAGAAGTTGTTTCCATATTACCAATTTGTTGCCCCTCATCTCTAAATCCACATTTTCTTGCCCTGCTTGAGGTACTGATCATTTCTCCCTTGCCATTTGGCATGATGGTAAGCGTCATCAGCAGAGGGTGTGGGAGAGATGCTAGAGGAGGAAGGGGCTCTTCCTCGTTCTGGTATGCTCTACCTGGCTGACCCTTGTATCCCACAGCACTTCCTCATGGACACCTTACCCTACCACCCCAGTGTGTGTTTTCCACACACTGAAATGCTTCATCTGCACCCCAGAGGGTGGATTCCTAGTTTCACCAGTGAGACCTCAGTGATATCTCCACTATCTAGTGGGCTATGGTCGTGCCCTCTCCAATGAGGTTTGAATCTCAGCCTGGTGAAGGAGAGGGGTCCTTCAGATTTTTTCCTTTATTGTTTATTCTCACAGTCTTGGGGTAGTGGCTCCTACCCCAAGGAGGTACTGTATTGGTACTGTATTTTATCTTGTATCTATATCTACTCCTGTATTCTTTAGCATTCTTTTTATGTATTAGCAAATCCTATATTACGTCAATCTCCTGTCATATTTAATACATCTTTATGTTAAACTTTGCCAGTTCAAATGGCTGTATGATTTCCGTTTCCTGATTGGACCTTGATAGATATACAGGAAACAAAGGCAAATAATAAAAAATGGTCAATCCAAAGGATGACAAAAAAAAGGAGCACTAAAAGAACACAGAAGAGGCATGACAATTAGGTAGCAAGTATTAAGACCAAATTGGTCACTAAAACATTAAATATAAATGGACTAAATGCTTTAATATACACAGAAATTATTAGTTTGGATTAAAAACTTAAACATATGATGTTTACATGAGATATATAAAATATTAAAATATACAATATGAGAGTGTGGAAAGACTAAAATTAAATGATGGAAAATATCCTACCATGTAAACAACCAAAAAAAACCTGACGCAGCTGTATTAGCAAAAGTGAACTTTAAGTCAAAACATTACTAGTGATAAAAAGAGGCAGGCTCAGTAAGTTTCAATTTACCATGGAGAAATAATTTTAAATGTGTATGTACCTAGTAACATTAAGTATTAAAATATCAGACAGAATTAACAAAACTGCAAAGAGAATAAATCTACAGTCTTCATCAAAGGGTTTTAACATATATTTCTCAGTGATTGCTATAATAGGATACAAAGAAAAAAAGAAAAAATACAATAACATTATAGAAAATTTGAAAAACGTATTAAGAAAATTTGTCTAAGGGATAGCTATATAATATTATACATTATTTACAAGCCTACACTTTTAAAAATTGACTGTATTTTGGGCCCTGAAGAACAACTCAAGGATTAAAATAAGATGTTCCATAATGACAGTGCAATTAAAGCAAAAAACCAATGACAAAATGTTAACTTGAAAAATCCTCGTGTGGTTGTAAATTAAGAAATATATTTCTGAATACCTCTGGGTCAAATGTTTTAAAATCACAATGGAAATTAACAAATATTCTGAAATAAATGATAAATAAAATGTTACATATCAAAACATGTGGGACCCTGCTAAAGCAGTGTTTGGAGGAAATTTTTGCCCTTAAATACATACATTAGAAAAGAAGACAGTCTCAAAATAAATAAATGTATCATCTATCTCAAGAATTTAAAGAAACAACAACAAATCTGAGCTAAAGAAAGTAGAAAGAAGAAAACAATACAGAAACAGAAACTAATGAAACAGAAAGCAAATAGAAAGGATCAACAAAAATAAAATATGTTTTTGTGATTAATAAATTTTGGTGAAACTGATAAAGACAAAAAGAGGGATAATGCAAATTATCAATATTGGAAGGAAAAAAGGTGACATCAGTACAGAACTGATGATTATTAAAAGCTCATGGGAACATTATGAACAACTTCATTTTTTACCAATATATTAAAAATATATATGAAAAAGATAAATTATTAACAAAATACAATTACCAGATTTTATGCTCAAATAAATGGAAAACCTGAATAATTCTGTAACCACTAAGAAATTGAGTTCATCATTAAAAATATTTTTATTAAAATATTTCAGGTCCAAATGGCTTCACTGGAGAGTCCTATTAAATGTTTAAGTAAGAAATAATGCCAGGTTTCCATAAACTGAGAGAATAGGAAAAGGGGAACAATCTCAAATCATTTGATAAGGCTAGCATAACTTTTATAGCAAAGTCTAATAAGGACATTAAAAAAAGAAAAAAAAAATTACAAGCTAATTATCTTCTGTAAGTGCCATAAGTCCTAAAAAACCAGCAAGCAAAATTCAGCAATGTATAAAAGGGATATTGTATCCCCACCAAGTTATGTTTATTTTCGAAATGCAAGTTGTTCCATTGGCCTCTATCTCTGATTTGGTACCAGTGCCATGCTGTTTTGATTGCTGTTGCTTAGTAGTACAGTTTAGAGTAAGGTAGTGTGATGCCTCCAGCTTTGTTCTATTTGCTTAGGATTGTCTTGGCTATGTGGGCTCTCTTTTGGTTCCATATGAAGTTTCAGGTGGCTTTTTCCAGGTCTGTGAAGAAGGTCTTTGGGAGCTTGATAGGGATAGCATTGAATTTGTAAAGTACTTTGGGCAGTATGGCCATTTTCATGATATTGATTCTTCCTAACCATGAGCATGGAATGTTTTTTCATCTGTTTGTGTCCTCTCTTATTTCCTTGAGCAGTGATTTGTAGTTTTCCTTGAAGAGGTCCTTTACGTCCTTTATTAGTTGTATTCCTAGGTATTTTATTGTCTTTGTGGCAATTGTGAATGGGAGTTTGCTCTTGATTTGGCTCTCTGTTAGTCTGTTATTTGTGTATAGGAATGCTTGTGATTTCTGCACATTGATTTTTGTATCCTGAGACTTTGCTGAAGTTCCTTATCAGTTTAAGGAGATTTTAGGCTGAGACTATGGGGTTGTCAAAATATACAATCTTGTTGTCTGCAAATAAAGACAATTTGACTTCCTCCTTTCCTAATTGAATACCTTTCTTTTTCTTGCCTGATTGCTCTGGCTAGAACTTCCAATACTATATTGAATAGGAGTGGTGAGAGAGGGCATCCTTGTCTAGTGCCACATTTCAAAGAAAGCTTCCAGCTTTTGCCCATTCAGTATGATATCGGCTGTGGGTTTGTCGTAAATAGCTTTTATTATTTTGAGTTACGTTCCATCGATACCTAGTTTATTGAGAGTTTTTAGCATAAAGGGCTGTTGAATTTTGTCAAGGTCTTCTCTGCATCTATTGAGATAATCGTGTGGTTTTTGTCCTTGGTTCTGTTTATGTGGTGGATTATGTTTATCAACTTGCATATGTTGAACCAGCCTTGCATCCCCAGGATAAAGCCTACTTGATTGTGATGGATAAGCATTTTGATGTGCTGTTGCAATTGGTTTGCTAGTGTTTTATGAAGATTTTGCATCGATGTTCATTGTGGATGTTGGCCTGAAATTTTTTTTTTTTGTCGAGTCTCTGCCAGGTTTTGGTATCAGGATGATGTTGGTCTCATTAAATGATTTGGGAAGGATTCTCTCTTTTTGGATTGTCTGGAATAGTTTCAGAAGCAGTGGTACCAGCTCCTCTTTGTATGTCTGGTAGAATTTGGCTGTGAACCCATCTGGACCTGGGCTTTTTTTGGTTGGTATGCTAATTGTTGCCTCAACTTCAGCCCTTGTTATTGGTCTATTCAGGGTTTCAGCTTCTCCTTTGTTTAGGCTTAGGGAGGAGGCAAGTGTCCAGGAATTTATCCATTTCTTTCAGGTTTACTGGTTTATGTGCATAGAGTTGTTTGTAGTAATTTATAATGGTAGTTTGTATTTCTGTGGAATTGATGGTGATATACCCTTTACCATTTTTGATTGCATCTATTGATTGTTTCTCTTTTCTTTTTTATTAATCTAGCTAGTGGTCTATTTTGTTGATCTCAAAAAATCAGCTCCTGGATTTATTGATTTTTTTTAAGAGTTTTTTTGTGTCTCCATCTCCTTCAGTTCTGCTCTGAACTTAGTTATTTCTTGTCTTCTGCTAGCTTTTGAGTTTTTTTGATCTTGTTCCTCTAGCTCTTTCAATTTTGATGATAGGGTGTCGATTTTAGGTCATTCCTCACTTCTCATGTGGACATTTATGCGTATAAATTTCCCTGTAGACACTGCTTTAAATGTGTCCCAGAGATTCTGTTATGTTGTGTCTTCGTTCTCACTGGTTTTGAAGAACATCCTTATTTTGGTCTTGATTTCGTTGTTTATGCAGTCAACATTCAGGAGCAAGTTGTTTAGTTTCCATGAAGTTTGTGGTTCTGAGTTAGTTTCTTAATCCTGAGTTCTAACTTGATTGCACTGTGGTCTGAGAGACTGTTTGTTATGATTTCCATTCTTTTGCATTTGCTGAGGAGAGTTTTACTTCCAATTATGTGGTCAATTTTAGAGTAGCTGCGATGTGGTGCTGAGAAGAATGTATATTCTGTGCATTTGGGGCGGAGAGTTCTGTAGATGTCTATTATGTCCGTTTGGTCCAGATGTGAGTTCAAGTCCTAGATATCCTTGTTAATTTTCTGTCTCATTGATCTGTCTGATATTGAGAGTGGAGTGTTAAAGTCTCCCACTATAATAGTGTGGGAATCTAAGCCTCTTTGTAGGTCAATAAGAACTTGGTTTATGTATCTAGGTGCTCCTGTATTGGGTGTATATATATTTAGGATCATTACCTCTTGTTGCATTGATCCTTTTACAATTATGTAATACCCTTGTCTCTTTTGATCTTTGTTGGTTTGAAGTCCATTTTATCAGAGGCTAGGATTGCAACTCCTGCTTTCTTTTTTCTCTCCATTTGCTTGGTAAATCTTCCTCCATCCCTTTATTTTGAGCCTATATGTGTCCTTGAACGTGAGATGGGTTTCCTGAATACAGCACACCATTTGGTCTTGACTTTTTATCCAATTTACCAGTCTCTGTCTTTTGATTGGGGCATTTAGCCCATTTACGATTAAGGTTAATATTGTTATGTGTGAATTTGATCCTGCCACTTTGATGCTAGCTGGTTGTCTTGCCCATTAGTTGATGTAGTTTCTTCATTGTGTCCATGCTGTTTACCATTTGGTATGTTTTTGGAGTGGCTGGTACTGGTTGTTCCTTTCCAGGTTTACTGCTTCTTTCAGGACCTCTTGTAAGGCAGACCCAGTGGTGATGAAATCTCTCAGCAATTGCTTGTCCATAAAGGATTTTATTTCTCCTTTGCTTATGAAGCTTAGTTTTGCAGGACATGCAATTCTAGGTTGAAAGTTCTTCGCTTTAAGGATGTTGAATATTGGCCCCCACTTTCTTCTGGCTTGTAGGGTTTCTGCTGAGAGATCTGCTGTGAGTCTGACCTGGGATTCCCTTTGTGGGTAACCTGACTTTTCTCTCTGGCTGCCCTTAGCATTTTTTTCTTCATTTCAACCCTGGTGCATCTGACGATTATGTGCCTTGGGGTTGTTCTTTTGAGGAATATGTTTGTGGTGTTCTCTGTATGTCCTGGACTTGATTGTTGGCCTGCCTTGCTAGGTTGGGGGAAGTTCTCCTGGATAATATCTGGAAGAGTGTTTTCCAGCTTGGATTCATTCTCTCTGTCACATTCAGGTACACCAATCAAACGTAGATTAGGTCTTTTCACATAATCCCATATTTCTTGGAGGCTTTGTTCATTTCTTTTCACTCTTTTTTTTCTCTAATCTTTCCTTCTCATTTTATTTCATTGAGTTGATCTTCAGTCTCTGATATCCTTTNGATTTGGCTATTGAAATCTGTGTATGCTTCGTGAAGTTGTTGTGCTGTGTTTTTCAGCTCCATCAAGTCGTTTATGTTTTTCTCCAAGCTGCTTATTCTAGTTAGCATTTCATCTAACCTTTTTTCAAGGTTCTTAGTTTCTTTGCATTGGGTTAGAACATGTTCTTTTACCTCAGAGAAGTTTGTTATTACCCATCTTCTGAAGCCTGTTTCTGTCAGTTCATCAGACTCATTCTCCATCCAGCTTTGTTCCCTTGCTGACGAGGAGTTGCAAGCCCTTGGAGGAGGAGAGGTGTTCTGGTTTTTGGTGTTTTCATCCTTTTTTGTGCTGGTTTCTTCCCATCTTCATGGATTTATCTACCTGTGGTCTTTATAGTTGGTGACTTTGGGATGGGGTCTCTGAATGGATGTCCTTTTTGTTGATGTTGACACTATTTCTTTTTGCTTTTGAGTTTTCCTTCTAATAGTCAGGCCCCTTGCTGCAGGACTGCTGTAGGTCCACTCCAGACCCTGCTTGCCTGGGGATCACTCACAGTGGCTGCAGAACAGTAAGGGTTGCTGCCAGTTTATTCTGTTTTCTTCATCCCAGAAGGGCACCCACCAAATGTCAGCCTGCATTTTCCTTTATGAGGTGTCTCTTTGGATATACAGGGCTGGGGAGCTGCTTGAGGAGACAGTCTGTCCGTTATAGGAGCTCAAGTGCTGTGCTGGCAGCTCCATTGTTCCATTCAGAACTGCTGGGTAGGTACATTTAATTCTGCTGTAACGGAATTCATAACTGCCTCTTTTCCCAGGTGCTCTGTCCTGGGAAGGTCAGGCTTTATTTATAAGTTCCTGATGTGCTGCTGCCTTTTTTCAGAGATGCACTGCCCAGAAAAGGGGTAGTCTAGTCACAGTGTGCCAGCAGAGGCATTGCTGAGGTGCCAGGGACTCTGCCCAGCTGTTGTGTAAACTTGCTTGCAGTTTTGCTTAGAGGTACAGTTAGAACTGCCTTGGTAATGGCAGTCTGCCTCAGTAATGGTGAACTGCCTTGGTAATGCTGGACTGCCTCAGTAATGGTGGACTGCCTCAGTAATGCTGGACTGCCTTGGTAGTGGTGGAATGCCTTGGTCGTGGTGGATGCCCTTCCCCTCATCGAGCTGGAGCATCCCAGGTTCAGCTGCACTTGGTTTGAAACTCTCAATCCAGAGCGTTTCAGATTGCTGGTCTTTGTGGGGGTGAGACCCGCTGAGCCAGATCAGCTGGCTTCATGTTTCAGCCCCCTCTTTTTCAGTTGCATGGGTGGCTTTTTCTCCCCGGCATTCCAGCTGCCAGTTAAAATGGCCACCCAGATTTGTGTGAGTTTTTGTGTGGAAACCAATGGCACCAGCTGAAACAGCCATGCTGGAAACTTGTGGTACTTTTCAGCCTGGGAATCTCCTGGTCTGTGGGGAGTAAAAACTCATTTGGGAATGTGGTGATCACTCATCCTCTGCATTGTTCTCACTGGGAACTGCACTCCAGACATGTTCCTATTCAGCCATCTTGGATCAAAATCCTCCAAAGATCACTCTTAATAGTGAAATGTTACCATTACTATTCAACATTTTACAGGAGGTCCTAGCCAGTGTAATATGACAAAAATGCAAATGAAGGGCATGAGGATTAAAAGGAGAAAATGAATAATAAAAATGTAAAGGAAGGGCATGAGGGTTAAAAAGAGAAAATGAATGGTAATTTTTTTTAACAAAGGCTATAATTGTATATGTAGAACATCTAAAAGAATCCATAAATTATTAGAATGAATAAAATAGTTTAATTCACACCAATATATTCCCCAGCCCATAAGATCTTCTACCATTTGACATTGATATTTCTCCATTGATTGGTGGAGTCTATGGTCCTTCCCCTTGAACCTAAGGGAAACTTGGCAATTGCCTCAGTCACTGGAATGCAGTGGAAGTGATGCTGTGTGACTTTTGAGGCTATTTTATAAACAACAATACAGCTTCTTTTTAGCACTCTCTCGGTGTGCTTGCTTTTGAGACTCAGGTCTTATTAGGTCTTCATATGTCAGCCCATAGTCCCAGCTGGGCTCCAAGCTGCTAGGCAGAATGAATAACTAAACATGTGAATGGGCTGGCCTTTGGATAATTCCTTCCTAGACTTTGATTCTTCCAGCTGAGCAACAAGATATGGAAAAGGGATAAGCTGCTCTCACCATGTCTTGTCTGAGTAATTAACCAATAGACATCTTGACATAAAAAAATCATTATTGTTGTTTTAAGTCATTTAAAGTGACTTTAAGTTTTGGAGTAGTTTTATCAGCAATAGATAACTAATACAGGTCAATATAAAAATCAATGCATTTTATAAAACAGAAACAATAAAATGAGTATTTAAAAAAAATAATGCTGTGTATACATATAGAAAAATAAAAATTATTATCTCCCACCATATACAAATAACAATTCCAGGTAGATTATAAATCTACATATGAAAGTCAAAGAATAAATATTCTAGAAGACAAAATAGAATAATGTCTTCAAGACCTTGACATAGGGGAAAAGGTCTCAATAAAACACAAACACTCATACACACACACACACACACACACACACAAACAGTGGGATGGAGGGAGAGACAGGAAGAGAACAGTTAATAAAATTGACTACAGTCAAATTGAAAACTGTTTATCAAAAGATGCCATGAGAAGAGTTAAAGGCTAGTCACAGAGTAGGAGAAGATATTTGCAACACATGTTGCTGACAAAGGGATTGTGTTTAGGATAAATAACTTGTATAATCAATAGGAAAAAGACAGACCACCCAATTCAACATGCAAGAGACTTGAACAAGGCACTTAACTAAAGAGGATATTCAAAGTCCAGTAATGCTAAACAGGTGCTCAACCTCATTCATAATCAGGGAACTTTCATTTTCTGTATTATGAGCATTAGCATGCATAATTTTGAGGGTTGTAAAAAAACAAAAGAAATGATTTTTAAACTTTTATTTTGAAATAATTCACCCTTACAGAAGAATTGCAAGAACTCTCATATCCATTTTGCTCAGATTAACCAAGTGTTACCATTTTGTCATATTCTGTATCCCTTTCCAGATTCAGACTCATGTGTGAGTGTGAGTGTGTGTGTGTATGTACCTGTTTTTTTCTGAACAATTTGAGGGTTTTATATTAATATATTATGTCCCTTTGTACCTAAATACTTTAAATACTTCAGTATTTTATAAGAACAAAAGAAATTCTTTAAATGACCACAGTATGGTCATTTAAACATTTATCAAGTTCAGAAAATTTAACATGGATTTGCCACTCTTATCTCATATAGAGTTAATATTTCATTTTTTCCAATTGTCTTAATAAAAAAAGTTTTTCCCCAGTCCAGAATCCATTCCAGGATCCTGCACTGTATTTAGTTGATGTTTCTGTCATTTTCTTTAATCTGTAACAGTTCCTCAGCCTCTGTCACTGATGACATTGACACATTTGAAAAATATAAGCCAGTTGTTTTGTACATTATGTTTGAATTTGGGTTTGACTGTTATTTATTCATGATTAGATTTAGATTTTGCATTATCGGCCAGTATAGTACATTAGCAATATTTTGTTCTTATCAATATATCAACAGTATATAACTTAAAGGACTTGGCATAAGTAGATTGTTATATTTTTTTATTGTGAGCAATTTCTCAGCATTTTTGGGAAAAAGTAGAGAATGAATTAAAATATTATAAAGCATTTTATGTGTGAATGTATTTGTCTGACAGTTTTATGATAAAACCTAAAACAGAAGTGAGGTTACCTAAAACTGATCATTCCAAGAAGCAATTAATAAGTAATATTCTCAGGTTCAATGAGGATGCTTCAAGAGAACCATTTGGAGAATTTTTTCGTGTGTTCCCTGGATTTGGAGGGGTGCAGGGACTGGTATCTGACTCATAGCCACAAAGTCTAAAGGTGAGAGTTGGTGGCCTGAGCTCTGCTGACTTGGGGCAGAGTTAGGCAAGTTGAAATCCATCATGATTTCTAGCATCTGGTATGACAAGGAAGACTGAATTTCCCTTGAGCTTATAAGGCCCACAGGAGGGAGTCATATTGAGTTCTCTTGAATGGGACTCCATGAAAGAGGACTGAGCCCTGTCGATGGTTGGGCCACAAGAAACCAGTGGCTAACAGGAATGTGTAAGTGGCCATCTGGAGGAAGCATAGTGTATGTGAAAGGAAGTGTAGGCAAGAGGTCCCTAGTGATGGAGGTCATCTGTGAAAAAGCCACAAAACCACTTCCGGAAAGGAACAACTGACTTTTAGAATATCCTTTGCAGAGAGAATACCTACACTAGACTATTAACTGTCCTGTGAAGTATTACCTTTACTTATCCATGCCTCTTCCCACCTATCTCACTTCTGTCCCTGAAGGGCCCCAGAGTATCTGCCAGGGAATGAGGGAGAAAGTGGAGTAAGAGCTAGAGATTAATGTGATCACTCCCATCTTTTCTCATTACAGGCTTCCAAGCCTGAAGTAGGTCAGAGCTCAGAGAAGGGAGAAGTTTTAAAGTTGATGAGAATAGAATTTTAATTACTATACTTGATTAGAATTTTTAATACTTAGGAAAGGATGTCTAGATAAATTAAATGGTATCCTCCCAATTCTATGGCCTATGGAAGTCTGAAAAATTCCTGTTACCAAATTTCATCGAGTCTAAGATGCTATTAATTCTAAGATGCTTCATTATTTTAATATACCACTGAAAAGGGGAAAAATCTACTCCCAATTATGATTATGACACTGAGATTTGGATTTCAGAGATGAGATGTTAAAATGGAAAAATATGTTCATGTTGGAGTAGATTAACATATTTTGTTATCTGAGAGTAATTTGGAAAAGCTATGAGATCCATGTAAGATTTCATCCAGGGAAGGGTGGTGTGGTTTGGCACTGTGTCCCCACCCAAATCTAATCTTGAATTGTAATTCCAATGTGTTGAGGGAGGGACCTTTAATCCCCACATGTGGAAGGAGATTATTGGATCATGGGGGCAGTTTCCCCCATGCTATTCTCATGATAGTGAGTTCTCATGAGATGTAATGGTTTTATGAATGTTTAACAGTTCCTCCTTCACATGCTCACATTCTCTTCTGCTGCCTTGTGAAGAAGGTGCCTGTTTCCCTTCCACCATGATTGTAAGTTTCCTGAGGCATCCCCAGCCACGTGAAACTGCAAGTCAATTAAACCTCCTTTGTTTATAAATTACCCAGTCTCTGGTAATATCTTTATAGCAGTGTGAAAACAGACTAACACAAGGGTAAGTGAATTAATAATAGAGGTTTTAAGTGGGGGAGGCAGTGGGGCTAGAAAGTAAAAGTGATTCCTGCTTGTTCTTTACATTGTTCAACTGGTTCAAGAGACTGGTGGAATGATGTAATTTCCCAGTCTAATTTCAGGCAAATGACTATACATGAGACAAGTCTGCCTTTCACAAATGCTTGAACAGAAAAAGGGATCCGGTGCTTAAAGATTCATTTGAAGGTTCAGCCTCTTCCATTTAAGCATGTTTCATCCTGCCCAGAAAGAGTTGAATACATTCCCTGAATATCATTTTAGGTCCTAGATTTTCTTGGTAGGAATTAAAACTTGGGATATATGGAAATACTGAAAAACACTTCGAGTGTTCTTATAATTTGTGGGAAATAACAGGAAAGATTTTTTTCTAAAATTGTGACTCATTTTGCAAATTGCAGATCTCATGCCCTTTTGGCATGTTTCATAACATGGGGGAATTGTATAACTAAAATATCATCCAGTTTCCCTGCCACTTAGGTGTCTAGATAAATTAAATGGAATCCTCCCAATTCTATGGCCTATGGAAGTCTGAAAAATTCCTGTTCATTTTTGTGAATTCCTTGGGAATTACGTCTTATGGTCCCTCAGCCTCTGGCTCTTAAGTGCATCAATCTGGGTTTGAAACTAGAACCTGGTGGTGGTTTTAAAAATTGGCCAAAAATTTGTTGACACTTTTCTCTTCAAGTGATAGCACTTAATTCCTCTCCCCTTGACTGTGAGATGAACAGAATGGCTTACTTCTAATGAAAATAATACGGTGGAAGTGACAATGTGTGGCTTCTGAGACTAGGTTATGAGGCATGTGGCTTCCTCTTTGTCCCCTCTCCTAGATTGCTTGCTCTGAGGGAAGCCAGCTTCCATGGCATGAGGACACTTAAGCAGTCTTATGGAGAGAGAGGTCCATAAAATGAGGGATCGAGGCCTCCAGCCAACAGCCTTGTAATTAAGCCAGCTTGAAAGTGGAAGTTGATTTCTTTGGCAATTTTTTTGAGAGTAAGTAACATTTTAGAAGGAAGGGCCAGAGTTTGTATTTGTGCTTCTATCAGCAGTGATTATATTAAGGCCCAGAATAATTTTGCCTTAACAATATTGAACACCTAAAGGACTTTTTCTCACGAGCAATTGGTTCTCCTTATCCTGGATTTTCCCCTTTCTAAACCATTCTCTTTAGCCAGTGAGATTTTTCTATGTCATTTATCTATCCTCCGGTTAAGAAGTGCATCCATGCCCAACCCAGTCTGTTTGCCTTCAGGATAAAATCCAAATTCTTCTCCTTTGTTTTGGAACTCTCAGCACTGCCATGATGCAAGATTGTGGTCACTTCTCTGGCCGTGGGATATTTATTTTGAATATCGTGCAATAAAGGTCTTATTTTTCACAATTTCTATAGAAACAAAAGATGCCAAAACCTTTACTTAGAGACTTTTTGTTCTAGAAATGAATCCTTATTTTATGTCAATTTTTTTTTTACATACACAGAATTAGTGGACCAAGTGACCAGAGCTTCTGAGAAAGAAAGAAATTACTGTTTTCACAACTTTATAGCAGAAATAAAGAAAACTGTGTGGACAATTAAAACTGAACAAGAGAATAAAAAGATATTGTTGAAGCAATATATCTTTCTTCTGAAAATCCTATTACATTAAATTCTTAAAGAATAAAAATAAATATGATATATTCACTGTGTAGCCATTGAAAAGAAAAATGATATATTATTGACCTGGAATTTTGTCTATCATGTAGAGTAAAAAAAAATGGTTAGAGAACAGTATTAGGGAATAATCACATTTAGAATAATCACATAACCATGTGTAGAGAATAAGATAACATTCAGTTATGTATGCATACACAAATAGTGTAGAAGGCTCTGTATCAAGTTGTTATTGATGATTATCTCTGGGGAGAGGTTTATGAGAGGAGTTTGTGGGATGGTTTTTACTTTATTCACTTCTGAATTTTAAAAAATGTATAAAAACATCTTTTATAATTTAAAAAGATAGTTCCATTTTATAAAGATCAAGGATCACATAAACTGGGTGATAGAGCAGGAGCACCATCATCTTGGACAAATGCCGCCACTTTAAATCCCAGCTCCTTTTCCAGCCTCATGCATTTCAAGGAAATCACTTACCTTCTAACTACAAGGAGCCAGAAAGAGCAGGCAGGAAAACTCAGATAAAACACCTTGGGCATAGAGGGAGGTGGGAGGAAAGTCTCTTGGGTAACTGCCAAACTTCACCCTCAAACAAGGAGCCCGACTAAAACAGTGGGCCTTAATAAGCACATTCCTTTCCCTTCAGGTGTTCTAAGATAGGAAAGCTAAAAGCAGACTTGGGGAATAAGCCTGCAGCTACAGAAAGATGTATGAGAACAAACACACACACTTCCTCCCAGATAATCACAACAAAGAAGCGGTCCAAGCCTCTGATAAACTCTCCCACCCTGAATCCTTAAAAACTCTTAGTTTGTAAGAGAGGGTGCCTCTGACCTAACTTGGCCAGAAAACACCTCTCAGATTTGTTTTCTCTAAAATAAATCTGTCTTGACTGTCAGGTTTCTTTCCTCTTTCTTTAATTCTTACACTAGGAATCCTACATTCATATCTATACCTCTGTTGTCATAAAGACTCTCATTTAAATCCTCTTGGAATGATGAATGGTTTGATTTCAGGGTTTAATCACTTCTTAAAACTGTTTTCCAAAGGTATCTTTGGGTAACTTCAGTGGCTAAAACACTACTTGTTATTAAATTCTTCCTCTTAGCCAATCCTCATGTTATTCCATAGGATGTTCCTCTGGAGCTCAGTTAAAAATGGAAAAAAAGAAAGAATCGATGACTTTCTTTGTTTAAATGATTATGTGATTATTAGTTTCATTTTCATAGTATGTTTATCTTTTTTTAGATATCTTGCCCTTGATCATTTCTTGGAAGCCACACGATAAAAACAATGAGTATGGGATTGGAAGTTGGAGGAACTGACATCATACCCTGCTATCTTCACAGTCCAGTAGCCTACCAGCAGGTCAGTCATTACCTTAAACTGTCTGAACTTTGGTTTTGTCATCTATAAAATAAGAATGATAGTTTCTGAGAGGATCGTAGGAGATGAAGTGAGAGTGTGATGAAAAATAACATCTTGCACATATGTTGGTTCACCCTTCTCTTTCTCCTGCCGTCTTTCTTTCTCCTTCTTGCTTCTTAGGGATGTCAGAACTCTCTGCAATTGGTATCTTCTGTAAAACAAAAAAAAAAAAAGAAAGAAAATAACTCATTTCCTTCTGTACTTTAGAGAGTCACTTTTGTAAGACTCATTTGGACAAATGCATGTCAAAGGGTGTTTTAAAGAATAGGGTCTTATACTAATGCTAGCTATATTTGTGCTTTGCCATATGTCAGCCCTATGAATCCATTTGTCCTAGGGGATATCATCCTTCTTATTTTATAGAGAAGGATATGGTTTGAGAGGACCTGAACAGGGTCTCATAGGACTAGAACCCAGGCTTCCAGACTACTAAAGGCCATTTAAAATGTTTATTTCTCTTCTGTAAATTAAATGACCTCAATTCCTTGAGCTTTTTCCCCCCATAAATTCCACATACCAAATTAACTGACAAAGAAAAGCAAATGTATTGTTTAATTATTTGTATATGGAATTTTGCTATTAAAGTTGGATTGATTTATGTGAGCACTGAGTATGTATAGCCAGGCACTGTGTAGGGAATATGTTGGTAAATGGGAAGACATGATTCCCACTTTTATGGAATGTACGTTCTGTAGGGCGGGAGTGGGGTGCGTGGGTGGTAGCAGAAAATAAGCGAGTAAACAAATAAATGAACACAATAGTTGTAGGTGGTGATAACCATTTCTGAATCAAATGAAGCATAGTTATATGAAGGAGTGACAGTGGGTGGTGTTGGATGAAGAGGTGTGGCCTAGACTGAGTAATCAGAAAAGGGCTTTGAAAGGAGATGACCTATAGTGTTCAACAGATATTTGCGGAATGAATTAATGAATGAATGTGCCATTCATGCAAAGATTAGGAGCAATGGGAGAGAGAGTGTTTGGAAATGATTTTGCTATAATGGTTAATATCAGCAGCTGCTTTTGATTTGCTCTTATTATGTGCCAGGCACTATGCTTAATTATTTACAATTATCTAAAAGTTGAATCTTCACAACAACTAAAAGAATTAACTAATTAGAATAACTCAATTTTTAGATAAGAGTTGTAATTACATTTGTGGCTAAAAAAAAGGAACTTCATATTTAAAAATCTTTAATGTTCTTATTACTCCTTTAAATCTCACGCACTTAAAGAACCACATTTGGTTATAAAAAAGTGGTGTTCTGTCTCATTCACCTAATTTTCTATCAAAATAGATTTGTTAAAGTTCTGTATAAAAATAATAGCTTCTTTATCTGTTCTGTTCACGTGTTATAATTAGATGACAGGAAGTCAGAATGGAAAGCAACCTTGAAATTCAGCTAGTCCAACAGTACTGTTTTATAAAGAGACTCAGGCATAAATAAATCAAATGAATCTTTTTTAAAAAAGCTGGATTTTTGTAGTGAGCATTTGGAATAAATAAAACTGTAAGAATGGCCATTATTTGCTAAACACATAAATTGCATGCTTCTCAAACAGTACATTTGTTCTTCACAAAAACTACAATGACTTTACAATTTCCATTTTCCTGATAAAGGCACCTTTAAGTAAACTCAAGGTCGCATTGACACTAAATGATAAACCAAGGATTTAAAATCAGATATGCTCCTCCAATACACTTTGCTTTTACTTTCAAAATAAGATCAACTCATAATAAAAATCTTTTGGAAATTAATCATAGCAGTTATAGTAGTTTGGATTGAATGTTTATGCATTCTACAACACTGGACATTATGTTGATTTTGTTTAATTTGGGGGGTGAAGGTGGAGCACTCCACGTGAAAGAAAAAGGTAGAAAAAATTCCATTACTTGTGTTTCCATTAATACCTGTAGCATCGCAAATCCAGTGATCAACAAAATCCAGTACCATTTGGGCAGTGAGATAGTGGCTCTCAACAACTATGGAGAGAAGAACTTGCAGACTCTTGGGGAAATCCCTAACCTAAGAAAATCCCTCCTCAACAGCAAAGTGTCCCAGGGACCTTTGAGATTCTACTAAGGGCTGATAAAGTAAAATGTCAATCCAAGTGGCAGATACTGTGTTTCATGTCTTCTCTGAATGACAGATTTCTGCCTTCTCTTCTCTTCTTCCTCATAGGAAGTTCCTGGCTGGAGGAACTCCCAATATGAGTGGGCCAAAGAGGAAGGACTCTGGGGCTGCTTGTTCTTTCTTGGGGACTTTAAAGACCAACTTCTGCTTTTACATCTGTCTGTCTGTCTGTCTGTCCGTCCGTCCGTCCGTCCGTCCGTCCGTCCGTCCATCCATCCATCCATCCATCCATCATCTATCGTCTATTTTGGAGAAGTAGGGAATTACAATAAGCAGTAATCAAATGACCAATATAGCCTAGGGATTTATTGAGCCCATAAAAAAATCAGTAAAATATGCCTTTCAGAGATTGAGAGAAATTAGCCTAAAAGTAATTTTTTGGCAAAGTGAGCAGTTGACAATGAGTTTAAATGCCACTTAATCTTTAGTTGAGGAGCCCCTCAGCCTATCCCTACACTACAAGGAAACTGCTTATAGTTAATGCATGTCTTCTCACATTTCCTATTGCTTCTTATGTTCCCCCTCCCAACCTTACATGTTGGGGGCATGGTGGAATTCTAATTTATATAGTTACCATATTCTGAGAAACAGATGAACTCTGCAATAATGATTACAAATTTAGATTCTTTCTGCAAAAATAGCTGTTATGCATCATCCCATATAAAGCCTTAATTCCAGGCTCATAAATCAAATAGTCAATACAAAAAGCACTTATGAGTTACCTCCTGTGGATCTTTTGCTAAAACACAATGCAATTTGGGAGTTAATTATCCTAAACTAGTAGAAAAGTATTTCAAGGAGATTTGTTTGAATAACCTGTGGGAGAAGAAAGAAAGTAGGATTAGGCAGAAGGAAGAATTGAAATGCAAAACAGTCACAAATCCTCATGCAATCCTCATAGATGCCCTGGGTGGGTTTAGATAGCCCCTCAGAATCCTACCACCTTGAGGCAAGGGAACCAGGTCTTTAGTTGTCATCCACCAGTGATTGGATGCAGGTTGGCCCTGGGAGTGTCATCATCTTGGGCAAGGCAGCTTTCATAAGCTGGGCAGTTTCCAGAGAATGATGCAGTCGAGAACTGTCAGCTGCTGTCAATACTCCCAAAAACTTGGGGGAAAAGGAGTGTGCCTTATTCTGGATGCAGATTGGACTTCAGGATTTATGGGCTATTGAATCTGGCACTGAGTGGCATACCACAGCATCCATTACAATATTAAACAATGTTGTTAAGTAAAGGACATCATAGTCCAACCATTTGTCAAGTGACTGGTATTTTTTATTTCAAATGTATAATTAGAAAATGTTAACAAAAAGGTTATATCACTCATAGATGTTAATTTAGAGGCATCATGTTAAGTACTCATTGTTTTATAGCTACTAAATTTCTGTATGAATTTTATTTTATATATCTTCTTTCATTTATCCAGTGTGATTTGCTTAAAGGAACTCTGAGACTCTTTTATCTCTGAGTTAAAAGACCTGGGTCCTTACCAAAACCTGCCAGTTACTATAGGACGAGTCATTTTATTTCCTCATCTGTAAATTAGTGATGATGATATTTTGGCTGGCTCTTTCACAGGGTTGTTGTGCGCAATGACAAACAGAGTGCTTGCACAAGCCCTTTGTAAACTGCTGCTAAAGAAGAGCTCAGAGAAGCTATAGCTGTGGGAGTCCTGCTCTGGCTAAAGAGTCTCAGTTAGCATGAGGAGCCCCTGGAGTTTGAGGGTAGTGCAGAGTGAAGTGTGGATGGTACACACAGAGGGAATGGGGCAGGAGATTGCAAAAAGAAAGGGTGAGAAAGAAAGGTAGAATTTTCCTCAGGTACCAATGACCATCTTTTCCTACTTCACCACTGCAACTGAGGCCAGCTCTACTAAAGCAAATTGAAAACAAAACACAAAATAGACAAGTCAGCTGACTGAATTACATATGTTAACTCAATCATTATGCATCTTAGAACATGTCTATTTTTCCCATTCTCACCCTGTTTCCCGCACTGGGTAAACTGCAATCACATTATTGAGAGGAAAGAAAAAAACCACTGTATTTGTTTAGTTCTGGGGGTTCTTGGCTATAATATAGGATCTGTCACCTCCTTAACACCACTTTGACTCAACCTTTTCATCTGAATGCAAGTGGGCGTTCATTTCTAAGTCTCTCTTTATTGCTCTCTCTTTTTGTTGTGGTCGTGGTTGCTTTGGTCTCATTTTTAATCTTTCTCGTGACAGTCCTCTCTCAGTCCCTGTCCTGAAAGTAAGTGATCAGACTTTAGGTTAGGGTAGAGTTAACATGGACTTCCCCAGACTGTACCCACAGCATCGGAAATGTTTCCTTTGAATTTTCAGCTTTTTCAACATTGATGGTACAGCCTTGATTTTGGTTTAAAAAACTGGAGAAAAATGTCATGTGGTCAACTTCAGGGAGGCGTAGTTGAATGATTTCTAACCAGAGGCATTTCCCAGTTGGCTGGCCACATTGAAAACAGTTTTCCCTTCTACCCCAGAGGTTTTCTGTAGCATATTCTGCTCCGTTCCCCATATTCTTCCTTCCAACAATCCATCTATCCATCTTCTCATTCATTCATTAATTGATTCATCTATTTCCCTCTCTTCTGGTCAAGAAACCAGTGTGGGCTGCATTGCACATTTCATATTCTCTCCTGCAGCCTCCTCACATGGGCCAGATATGGATGAACTCCTCCTTCAATTCCTTACTCCTAGCACCCACTTTTTCCGGTTTGGTCTCCATCTCTCAAAGCTGATGAGTGGCTGAGATAATTTTAACAAAGCAGCAGTGCAGACTGGGGCCAGGTCTGCTTTGTGCCTTCTGTTGCTTCAGGATTTATGGGCTGTTGAATCTGGTACTCAACCCTGGCTTTGCCAACAGCACATTTGTTTTATCCATACAGCAAACACCACTGACTGTGAAACCTGACTTTACTTGGACTGTGACAAATCTGTTTTTCATACCAATGATCTTTTTTTCATGTGTTGCCAGATAACTTCTTTCTTCCTGCCCCCCAGGTTTCTTAAAGGAAACAAGGTCTAACATATCATTAGATGGTGTATAAATATAATGAAATCGTTTTTCTCATGGAAGTCGGTCTTTTCTCCCTAAGGATAGGCAGGCTACCTTTTTCTGTACTCCAATGGCACCATATACTCTTCCCTGTATTTTCTCTATCTTTCTCTCCTACTAGCCACCATGAGGACAAAAACTCTCTTGCTCATTATTGTATCTTCAGTATGGAACACAGAAATGTCAGTGTATGTTTGTTCGCTGATTAACTAAACTTTGGAATGTGTGGGCTTTCTTCCAGTTTCCTGAGAGGGAAGGGAAGTAGTAACATCTGCTTTTCTGGGAACCATCTACCTGGGACTCCAAGGCCTATTGAGGGGTTGTGCTGAGGATAAGTTGGATGTTGGGTTCTTACGTGTAATTTTGCTTCTCCATTATGTCTGTCCACCCATACCATTTTCCTTGCCAGAACATGTTATGCACAATCTTCTGCTATAGTGGAAGTGTGACTGGTGATGGCTAAAGATGATCAGCAGAAAAATAGCTGGAAGAAGCACGCCCTATTTTTCCTGCCTACCCACGTCCACTAACACAGCAGGAAGTCTGTGCTTGGCAGTGTATCTATGGCTGTCAAGATCCTTTCCCAAGCCTGTATTCTTTCCTTCTTCTGTCTCCCTACCCTCCAAAACCCCTTTTGTAGCCTTCTCTCCTGCCGCTTAAAAAAGCCACCACACCTTACATTACTTAGAGTAAATGACCACTTGTGTGTAGTGTAGGTGGCTTTTAAAGCTGATTTAGATTACTATGAAAACTCTGTAAATATATTTTTTGTGTTTAAGCTCTACCTCTTCAACATAATATAAGCTCCTTGAAGGTATGGCTCATCCTCACACTTTTTTTTTTTTCCTCTTTGACTCCAATGTGTAGAATAGAATGCCTTCTATATATTAGGACTTTAATAAATATTTGTTGGGTAGAATTGAAATTCACATAATGGGACATCTCATTTACAACGGGTAGCTGCGCACAATGACATCACCCTTGGTTTCCAAGGGGCCAGGGTTTCTAACCAAGCACATTCTCTTCCTAACTCCTTGGGTAACCCATAGTTGTCTCAAAAATCACTTCCTCTGAGAAACCCTCTAGGATGACACAAATCTGGGCTAGGCACTCCTTCTATGTGGTTTCATAGCATCTTTTACTTCTCCATTTGATAGGAGTGTACTAGGGTTCTTAAAAACGCTCATGGAAAATGTGTATTATGAAAAAACTATGCATAGGTTTCAATTTGTTTTTCACCCAAATAAACTTGTACTAACTTGCTATAACATGTCCAAAGTTAGTTTGAGATACTTAGAAGGATAAGATATCAGTTTGAAAAAAGACACTATCAGAGCAATACAAATTCTGCTAAAATTGAAGCAAGAACAAACATCAAATTTATGGTGAAGTTTGGGTGGAAGAATGGTGAAATCAGTGATCCTTTATGAAAAGCTTATGGGGACAATGTCTCAAATAAATCAGCACTTTACAAATGGTTAGCTCTTTTTAGGAAGGGACAAGATGACATTGAAGTTGAAGCTCACAGTGATAGACCATCCACATCAATCTGTGAGGAAAAAATTCATCTTGTTTATGTTGGTCCTCTTCAGGCCTGATGATTAACAGCAGAAACAATAACTAATGCCACAGACATCTCAATTGGTTCTGCTTACACAATTTTGACTGAAAAATTAAAGTTGATGGATGCCAGTACTATTGTGTCCAGATTGCGAAGACAAGAGCAAGAGCTTTCAAAGGAAATTTTAAACAAGGGGGATCAAGATCCTGGGGCATTTCTTTGAATAGTGGTTAATTCCTCTTTATTATAGGCTAGTATTTCATGGGATGGATACATCACAATTTGTTTATCCATTTGTTTCATGATGAATTTAGGTTGTTTTCAGCTTTTAGCCATTATGAATAAAGCTGTTGTGAAAATACATATTTTTGTGTGAAAATGTGTTTACATCTCTTGGGTAATTATTTAGATGTGGAATTTTTGGGCCATATGGTGAATGTATGTTTATAAGAAATCATCCAAGTATTTTAAAAAAGGGTTGTACCATTTTCAGCTTCTACCAGCAATATATGAGAGTTGCTCATCGATACTTATTGTCAGTTTTTAAAATCTTAGCCATTCTAGTGGGTGTGTAGTGGTATTTGACTGTGGTTTTGTTGCAGTTTTCTGTTGACTAATTATGTTGAGCATCTTTTCATGTATTCATCAGAGATTTGTGTAATTTTTGTGATGTGACTATTCAAATATTTTGCCCATTAAAAATTGGGTTGATTGTCTTCTTAGTATTAAGAGTTTAAAAATATGTATTCTGAATGAAAGTTTTTCAGTCATATATACTGCAAATATTTTTCTGCCTGTCTGTGACTTTTCTCCTAGTCCGCCCTCTGTATTCACAGATTCCACATTTGTGGATTTTTCTTTTCGAAGTCCAACTTTGGGTTTCATTGATTTTTCTCTATTGTCTCATTTCTGTGTTATTGACTTCTATATATACACACACACACACACACACACACACACACACACACACACACACACACATATAGATATTGGCCCTTTATAGTTTGGGCTTATTCTGTCCTTTTTTATTTTTTTGGATTTGTTTTGTTTTTACTGTTTAAAAACTTATTTGAGGTTCAGGGGAACACGTGCAGGTTTGTTACATAAATATATGTTGCTGAGGTTTGGGGTATGAATGATCCCATCACTCAGGTAGTGAGGATAGTACTTGATCGTTTTTGAATTCTCATCTACTTCTCACCCTCCCCATTCTAGTAGTTCCCAGTGTCCATTGTTTGTATCTCTGTGTCTGACTGTACTCAGTGTTTAACTCCTAAGTGAGAAAATTTAGTATTTTGTTTTCTGTTCCTGTCCTAGTTTACTTAGGATAATAGCCTCTGGCTGCATCCATGTTGCTGCAAAGAATATGCTTTTGTTATTTCTCATGCCTGTGTAGTATTCTGTATGTATATATACCACATTTTCTTTATTCAGTCTGCTGTTGATGGGCATTTAGGTTTATTCTGTCTGCTGTGATGAATAGTGCCATGAAGAACATAGGAGTGCATGTGTGTTGTTGGTAGAATAATTTGTTTTTCTTTGAGTATATACCCAGTAATGAGATTGCTGGCTTGAATGGCAGTTCTGTTTTTAGTTCTTTGAGAAATCTTCAAATTGCTTTCCACAGTGGCTGAACTAATTTACATTCCCACCAGCAGTGTATAAACATTCCCTTTTTTCCACAAACTTATCAACATCTGACTTTTTAGTAACAGCTACTCTGACTGGTGGGAGATATATTGCTGTGGTTTTGATTTGCATTTCTCTGATAATTAGTGAAATTGAGCATTTTAAAATATATTTGTTGGTTGCATGTGTGTCTTTTTTGAGAAGTGTCTGTTCATGTCCTTTACCCATTTTTTAATGGGTTTTTTTTTTTTTTTTTTTGATGCAGTAAGCTCCTTAAAGATTATGAATATTGACCTTTGTCAGAAGCATAGTTTGTAGATATTTTCTCCCATTCTGTAGGTTGCCTGTTGACTCTATTGATAGTTTGTTTTGCTGTGCAGAAGCTCTTTAGTTTAATTAGGTCTCGAGTCAATTTTTATTTTTATTGTAATTGCTTTTGAGGACTTAGTCATAAATTCTTTCCCAAGATGAGTGTCCAGAATAATATTTCCTAGATTTTCTTTTAGGATTTTTAGAGTTTTAGGTCTTACATTTAAGTCTCTAATTTAGCTTGAGTTGATTTTTGTATAATGTGAAAGTAGGGGTCCAGTTTCAATCTTCTGCATATGGCTAGCCAGCAATCCCAGAACCATTCATTGAATAGAGAGTCTTTTCCTCATTGTTTTTTCTTTTTTTTTTGTCAGTTTTGTCAATGATGAGATGGTTGTAGGTGTGTAGCTTTATTTCTAAGTTTGCTATTCAATCCCATTGGTCTGTGGGATCTGTTTTTGTATAAATACCAATACTATTCTATTTTGGTTATTGGACAGCTTATGAACTCAGATCTGGACCAAGCAGAACTAATAGACATCTACAGAACTCTCCACCCCAGATCTACAGAATATACATTCTTCTCAGCACCACACGATCAAGTAGGCTTCATCCCAGGGATGCAAGGCCAGTTCAACATATGCAAGTCTACAAATATAATCCACCACATAAACAATTGTTTATGTGGTGGATTATATTAAAATTGATTATAATAAAAATTGAGCATTTTAAAATATATTTGTTGGTTGCATGTGTGTCTTTTTTGAGAAGTGTCTGTTCATGTCCTTTACCCATTTTTTAATGGGTTTTTTTTTTTTGCTTGATGCAGTAAGCTCCTTAAAGATTATGAATATTGACCTTTGTCAAAGATATCTTTGTCAAAGATAAAAACCACATGATTATATCAATAGATGCAGAGAAGGCCTTCAACAAAAGTCAACAGCTCTTTATGTTAAAAACTCTCAATTAACTGGGTATCGATGGAATGTGTCTCAAAATAATGAAAGCTATTTACAACAAACCCACAGCCAATATCATACTGAATGGGCAAAAACTGGAAGCATTCCCTTTGAAATGTGGTACTAGACAAGGATGCCCTCTCTCACCACTCCTATTTGATATAATATTGGAAGTTCTAGCCAGAGCAATCAGGCAAGAAAAAGAAATAAAGGGTATTCAATTAGGAAAGGAGGAAGTCAAATTGTCTCTATTTGCAAATGACATGATTGTACATTTAGAAGACTCCATCATCTCAGTCCCAGATCTCCTTAAACTGATAAGCAAACTCAGCAAAGTCTCAGGATACAAAATCAATGTGCAGAAATCACAAGCATTCCTATACACCAGTAACAGACTAACAGAGAGCCAAATCAAGAGTAAATTCCCATTCACAATTGCTACAAAGAGAATAAAATAAATAGGAATACAACCAACAAAGGTTGTAAAGAACCTCTTCAAAGAGAACTACAAACCACTGCTCAAGGAAATGAGAGGACACAAACAGATGAAAAAACATTCCATGCTCATGGTTAGGAAGAATCAATATTGTGAACATGGACATACTTCCCTAAGTAATTTATAGATTCAATGCTATCCCCATCAAGCTACCAATGACCCTCTTCACAGAACTGGAAAAAAAACACCTTAAACTTCATATGGAACCAAAAGAGAGCCCACATAGCCAAGACAATCCTAAGCAAAAAGAACAAAGCTGGAGGCATCAAGCTTTCTGATTTCAAAAAATACTACAAGGGTACTGTAATCAAAAGAGCATGGTACTGGTACCAAAACAGAGATATAGACCAATGCAACAGAACAGAGGCAACAGAGGCCTCAGAGACAATGCCACAGATCTACAACCATCTGATCTTTGCCAAACCTGACAAAAACAAGCAATGGGGAAAGGATTCTCTGTTTAATAAATGGTGTTGGGAAAACTGGCTAGCCATGTGCAGAAAGCAGAAACTGGACCCCTTCCTGACAACTTACACTAAAATTAACTCCAGTTGGATTAAAGATTTAAACATAAGACCTAACACCATAAAAACCCTAGAAGAAAACCTAGGCAAAACAATTCAGAACATAGGCATAGGCAAGGACTTCATGACTAAAACACCAAAAGCATTAGCAACAAAAGCCAAAATAGACAAATGGGATCTAATTAAACTTCAGAGCCTCTGTACAGCAAAAGAAACAATCATTAGACTGAACTAGCAACAAACAGAATGGGAAAAAATTTTTGCAATCTACCCATCTGACAAAGGGCTAATATCCAGAATCTATAAAGAACTAAAACATGTTTACAAGAAAAAAACAAACAAACCCATTCAAAAGTGGGTGAAGGACATGATCAAACACTTTTCCAAAGAAGACATATATGAGGCCAACAAACATATGAAAAAATGTTCATCATCACTAGTCATTAGAGAAATGCAAATCAAAACCACATTGAGATACCATCTCACGCCAGTTAGAATGGGGATCATTAAAAAATCAGGAGACAACAGATGCTGGAGAGGATGTGGAGAAATAGGAACACTTTTACACTGTTGGTGGGAGCGTAAATTAGTTCAGCCATTGTGGAAGACAATGTGGCAATTCCTCAAGGACCTAGAAATAGAAATTCCATTTGACCCAGCAATCCCATTACTTGGTATATACCCAAAGGATTATAAATAGTTCTGTTATAAAGATACATGCACATGTATGTTCATTGTGGCACTGTTTGCAATAGCAAAGACCTGCAACCGACCCGAATGCCCATTGATGATAGACTGGACAAAGAAAATGTTTCACATATACACCATGGAATACTATGCAGCCATAAAAAACAATGAGTTTGTGTCCTTTGCAGGGACATGGATAAATCTGGAAACCATCATTCTCAGCAAACTGACACAAGAACAGAGAATCAAACACTGCATTTTCTCACTCATAAGCAGGTGTTGAATGATTAGAACACATGGACACAGGGAGGGGAGCATCACACACTGGAATCTGTTGTGGGGGCTAGGGGAGGGACAGTGGGGGGTGGGGATGTTGGGGAGGGATATCATGGGGAGAAATGCCAGATATAGGTGATGGAGGATGGAGGCAGCATACCACCTTGCCATGTTTTTACCTATTCGAGAATCCTGCATGATCTGCACATGTACCCCAGAACCTAAAGTACAATTGAAAAAAAAAATAATAGCAACCTCTGTTCTTTTTTTGTTTTCTTTTTCATGATAGACCTATCTTCATCCCTTTACTTTAAGCCTATGGGTGTTACATGTGAGGTGGATCTCTTGAAGACAGTAGACAGTTGTTGTGTCTTGCTTCCTTATCCAACTTTCCACTTTACGCCTTTTCAGTGAGGCATTTAGCCCATTTACATTCAAGGTTAATATTGATATGTGAGAATTTGATCCTGTCGTCGTGTTGTTAGATGGTTGTTATGTAGACTTGATTGTGTAGTTGCTATATGGTGTCATAGTGCTATGTACTTAAGTGTTTTTTTGTGGTGGCAAATAACTTCATGATTTTTGTTTTAAGGTAGTTTGATTATAATGTGTCTTGTCAGGTTTTCTTTATTTTTATTCTGTTTATGGTTCATTAAGGCTCTTGGTTCTGTAGGCTTATAATTTTCATAATGTTTGGAAAGTGTTGAACCATTATTTCTTCACATTTTTTTCATCCTCAAATATCTCTCTTCTTCTTCTGGAACTCCAATTACACTTCTGTTGGATTTCTTGATGTTGCCCTATGGCTCGGGTGGTTTCTGTTGCACATCTTAAACCTCACTGATGTATTCTTCTGCAGTTTCTTATTTGCTGTTAATGCCAGTCACTAAATTTTTCAATTCAGGTACACTGCATTTTTCAGTTGTGGAATTCCCATTAATTTTTTAAATATTCTATTTGTAGTCTTATTGTGTTCATGTGTTCATTTACACACTTGAGCTTATTGTTTGTTAATTTTACCATTAGTGTCATTTCCTGGCTGATTTTACTGACTTTTCTCCCCTTCTGGCTATGAATCTCCCCTGCTATTTGCATATCTAGTAATTTTAAAAAGTAATTTTTATTATGTGCTGTACATTGTGATTGTTGCATTGCTGAATGTCTGCATTTGGTTGTCTTTTTAAAAGAGTGTTGGAAAAATTCTTGGAAGCACTTAAATTGCTTGTGGATTAGTTTATTCATTTTAAAATTGTTTTTAAACTTTGGGAAAATTTAAGGTAGCCTTCATCAACTGAAAAATTCCCCACCCTCCCCCCGACTCCTTACTTACGTGAGCTCCACATGTTTTACATTTCTATATAAATTTTCATTTGAGAATTCTCCTGTAATTTTTGGCCTCAAATTTTGCCATCTACATTGGACTCAAGGAGACTGCTCTTCATATTTTTAGAGGTTTAGAGCCTTCTCTATGCATAGTTTCCTTTTCTCCAACACTGTGCCTTGAAAAACCTAATCAGTTTGACCTCCCTGTTCCCTTCAACTCACCAGAGCTGCTTTCTTTCTCTTAAACTCAGTGATACAATTGGCCTCTGCTTGGGCTCTCTTTCTCTGCACTGTAGTCTGGAAATTCCTCCAGGTGGAAATCAAGAGCAGGCACAGGCGTCTCTTGGTTTATTTTCTTTCTCTTAAAAATCCCATTTATGTGCTATGTGCAATTTCTTAAAACTAGTTTTATGTATTTTTCTATTTTTACAAAGGAGAAGGAGTAGTACGGCTTCAGGTATTCCATCATGTCAAGCGGCAGCCCTGATTGGTAGTATTTTTACTATTGTCTAGTTTTACACATTTTGAAAGTTGTATTATGATTTATTTTAACCCATGAATTATTCACAATTGTGTTTTAAAATTTTCAAAAGATATGAGAGTTTTAGTTTTTTGTATTTATTTTGAACTTAATTTTATTGTACCCTGCGAATGTATTCTAATATAACAACAAATAACCGAAACTTGTTGGATTTGATTATTGCTATCTTACAAACATTTCATGTGTATATGAAAGAAAAGGTTTTTTTAAAAAAATTATTGGGAACCATTTCTATATATGTTCATTAAATCAATCATATTGTTTTATATCTTTTGTTTGGTTGGGTATTTATTTATTTTTGAGATGGGGTCTGGCTCTGTCGCTGAGGCTGGAATGCAGTGGCACCATTTCAGCTCACTACAACCTCTGCCTCCCAGGCTCAAGCAATCCTCCCACTTCCGCCTCCCAAGTAACTGGGACTACAGGTGCATGCCACCATGCCCAGTGTAGGGATGAGGTTTCTTCATGTTGCCCAGGCTGGTCTCAAACTCTGGAGATCAAGCAATCCACTCACCTTGGCCTCCCAAGTGCTGGGATTACAGGTGCAAGCCACCCTGTGCTTGGCTGTTTATTAAGGAGAGATGCATGTTGAAATCTAATACTGGGATGGTGAAGTTCTTTTTTTTTTTTTTTTTTTTNGCGCCACCATGCCCAGCTAATGTTTTTTATATTTTTAGTAGAGACGGGGTTTCACCATGTTGACCAGGATGGTCTCGATCTCTTGACCTCGTGATCCACCCGCCTGGGCCTCCCAAAGTGCTGGGATTACAGGCTTGAGCCACCGCGCCCGGCCGATGGTGAAGTTCTTAACTCCTCTTTGTATATTTAAAATTTTTTGCTTTATATATTTGGAGACTTTAAAAATATCGAGTGTATATTACACATAGTACAAATCTTAAATGTCTATTTCAAAGAATTTTTACACATATGTACATAGACACACCCCACTATGTAACTGCCTAATCAAAATGTAGAACATTTCTTGAGCTGCAGAAGTCTCCTTTGTATCAACTTTCTGTAAATATCCACTCAAAGGAAACCACTGTTCAAACCTATACCAATATTGATGTTTTGTGTGGTTTTGAACTTTATATAATTAGAAAGATACAATATGTATTTTTGGCCCAGCATTATGGTTTAAGATTTATCTGTGTTGTTTTCTGTATCAATATATATTTTTTTATTGTTCTGAAGAATTCCATTACATGAATTTTTCTCTGTTCTATTCTTGACAATCATTTCAGTTGTTTCCAGTTTAGGGGTATAATAAATAACCTTTCTGAGAATATTCTTGTACATGTCTTCAATGGAGACCATCAACATTTATATTTATTGATAAATGCCCAGTAGTATAATTGCTAAATCATAGAGTAAGGATATGTTTTGTCTTAGTAGATATCACTGAACATTTTTGTAAGATAATGGCACCAATTTACTCTCATATCATTACTGTATGAGAATTCCAGTTGCTCCACATGCTGTCAACACTTGGCATTGTCTATATTTAATTTTGGTAACTCTGTGGAGTGGTATCCCATTGTGGATTTTATTTTATTCTTTATTTTATTTTTGAGTCAGGGTCTTGCTTTGTCATCCAGGTTGGAGTTCAGTGACACAATTACTATTCACTGCAGACTCAAATTCCTGGGTTCAAATGATCCTCCTGCCTTAGCCTCCCAAGTAGCTGCCACTGCAAGTGCATACTACCATGGCTGGCTAATTAAACATTTTTTTTGTAGAGACAGGGTCTCGCTATGTTGCTCAGGCTGGTCTCAAACTCCTGAGCTCAAGCAATCCTCCCGCCTTAGCCTCCCAAGTAGCTGCCACTGCAAGTGCATACTACCATGGCTGGCTAATTAAACATTTTTTTTTTTTTTTTGTGGAGAAAGGGTCTGACTGTGTTGCCTAGGCTGGTCTTGAACTCCTGGCCTCAAGCAATCCTCCTGCTTCCACCTTCCAAAGTGTTGGGATTATAGGCACGAGCTGCTGTGCCTAGCTCATTTGTGGTTTTTAAATTTGCGTTTCTCCAATTACTACTGATGGGCACATTTTAATATATTTATTTGTTATTTGAGTGTCTTTTTTATTAAAACACTGGATTTTGACTTTTTTTGTCCATTGGATTTTTTTTTGTCTTTTCCTTACCAATTTATAAAATGTTGAAGATATATTCTGAATAACAATTATTTGCTAGGTATATGTGTAGAAAATGTCTTATTTTTGTGTTTCTTGCATTTTCATTATCTTAATAGTGCCTTTTGATGAACACATGCTTGATTTTAAGAAAATTCAATATATTAATATTTTTTCGTGGTTAGTGCTTTTTGTGTCCTGTTTAAGAAATCTTTGTCTTTCCCAAATTCAGAAAGAGATTCCTCTATTTTTTCTATTAGAATATATGTTGTTTGAGCTTTTACATTTAGGTCTTTGGTTCATTTGGAATAAGTTTTTGCATGTAGCATAGATTGAGGTTAAGCTTAATTCAAAAATGGATATCTACTGAGTCCATTACTATCTATTGAATTTACTATACTTTCCTGACTGAATTAGCATCTTTGACACAAATCAGGTGACTGTGTATGTGTAGGTATGTTTCTTGCTCAATAGCTATTCTGTACCATTGCTTCATTCTTGTGGCAATATTACACAGTGTCTTAATTTCTTCAGTTTCATAATGGTTTGAAGCCAGACAGTGTATGTCTGCCAGCTTTGTTCTTCTGTTAGAGTCTCTTGGCTTTTCTAGGTCTCTTACATTTCCATATACATTTTAGAATTCGCTGGTCAATTTACAGAACAAAACAAAACAAACCTTAGCTGGGATCTTAAATTGGGATTAAACTGAGTCTATAGAACCATGTGGGGTGAAATGACATTGTAACAATTTTGGGTTTTATAATCCATGGGCTTATTATACTCTTCTCTTTACTTTTCTTTAATTCTCTTGTTATTTTCTGAAGCGACTTTGTTAGGTGTGAAAAAGGTAATTTAAAAAACTTCCAGATAAACTGAATATTTTAATTTTTCTGTGTCTTTTCATATTGGTAGGGGTCAGCAAACTGTTTTGTAAAATGTCAGAGTCATTATTATCAAGTTTGCAGGCCATACGGTAGGCATACTGCAAAGATATGGCAGGTTCAGCTTCAGACCACAGCAACAAAGAGAGTCACATGGATTTTTTGATTTCCCAGTGCATACTCTACCTTCATGAGATCAACTTTGAAAAAACAGGTTTTTGATGAGAAGATTGTGTGGAGGTTGTGCATGAAAAGACTGGGGGTTGGGCATACCTGGCTTTGCCAGTTAGTGATGTGTGACTGGGCAAATTCTTATTCTCTCTGTGTTTTAGTTCATTTTTCACTGAAATAGATAATGTTCGTATGTCCCTCATAGGATTGCTGCATTAAATGGGATAATGTTTTTAAGGCATTTAGCAAATGTCTCATGCATAATGAGTTCAATAAATGTTGGCTGGAGATTTGATTACTCCATCCCTCTAGCTGTAGAAGCAAGACAACACAGAGGAGAATCTTGATCTCAAGAACATCAATTACTTTGAGCCATTAGAAAAGTATCTAAATGGCATCTTAAAAAGAAGAGAGCCATTATACCATTCTTATATAAACGTATTTCAATAATAGTATATATTTTTGCAATTAAAGGGATATTCAACAGCTTCCTGAGAAATGCAGTCATACATTAGTGCTTATTCAGTTTCTGATGATGACATATAAATGAAATATGTAGTGCATATACCACTCTGCCTGATTCCCATGCTCTTGCTCTCATCTTGAGGATGAATATATTAAAGCTTAGATTCATGGAACAACTTGCCTAAGGAACTAAAAAACTGGGATTCTATATGAAACATCTTTACTAAGTGTGTTAAGGATGGGCGCTTTCCATTTGGTGTACATATAATATAATCCTCTACATCTGAATTCTTCCGCATATTAAAATCACTCTGGTCAAAACATTTCCTTTTTTATCTTTTTTATTTCTTTTCTTTCACATCAGGTGGGTAATGTAACAACAAACTTTGTGTGAGATGTGCCTCCCTCAAACTGTTGTAATAATGCACATCTCATGTATTAGTGTGAAAATCCAATTATCATGCTTATGAACCACAACAGGATTGCAAAAAATATTGCCCCATTTGTTGAGATTTTCTCTCTTGACTCTTAAAGCCTCTTTTTCAGTCTTTTGAGTTTTGACATTATGTAAGGACTAGTAATAGTTAAATGTAGCAACTGAGAAGTACCCTTACAAAATTAGAAAGTAGGTTATTGCCTGAGAGTTGAAATAATAAAATCCATATATAATGGATGAGATGGGCCATCTCTAAAGTTAGGCTAAGAGATTAATAATCTTTAAACTTCTGACTAATGATTTTTGAAATTCCCCAAAAACCAGTAGATGAGATCTGGGTGTAATCTCAGTGAGACAGAATTAGAAGGTGATTTTAACACAGTAAGTGGAAATAATCAATTTCATTATATTATTTGCTTTAGAGTAAGGTATTGGAAGCAGACAAACTTCCACAGTGAAAGCTAAAAATGAGGGCTAGAGAGAAAAAATTCAAGTGTTTACACAGCCCTATCCAAGGAATAAAAACTAACTAGGTGGTGATTCATTACCAGGACTCACAACAATGATTGGAATGAGGAAGGACCATTAAGACTAATTATTGTGTTTTGTCTTCACGTTCTCCATCTATCCATGCATCCACCCATGCTCCCACCTATTTATTTGACAAATATTTTTGAATCTCTACCATCTGCCAAGCACTAGTTAGATTATAAATACATGAAAATGAAAGACACACACCTTGAACTCAGAGAATTTATAATCTAAAAGGGAAGAGAACAGAAAGACACATCAACCATGATTGATTGGTAAAACAGTACAAAAAGGAATGGTATCCAGCCCCACTTGAGGGGCTAGAGGGAAGAGTAGGTAGGAAGATAGGAAGAGTAGAGATGGGAATTGGTGGTGGTTAGGTTATAGTGACAGATGTTATGAAAAGAGTGCACGGGGAGGAGATGGGGAGGACATGACTAGTTTAAATTTGGAAGGATGTGCGGAAGTTTGGTATGCAGAGAAAGGGAAAAAAGACATTCTAGGCAGGGGCACTGTGTATAAAACAGAGGGAAGATTGAAGAAGTGAGGCATTTTCTGAGAAGACCAAGAAGTTTGTCAAGAGATGAGGCTACAGTTTAGCAGAAGGCAGTGTATGAGGAGCCTCGCAGACAATGGAGAATATTTTATAATTATTCTAAAATAATGAATAATTCAATGATTTTGAGTGAGATTATTATGGATTTGTGTTTCGTTTTTACGCATTATTGCTACTGCACTGTTATCAAGGGTGCAAGAAAGGAGACTCAGGAGAACATGAAAAAAGATAGTAGTACTGGGAAATGAGAGAAGGAATGGATATGAGAAATAACTAAGTTACAGCATTTATATAGATTCATGGTTAATCTTTTGGAGTGTAGGTAGGGAAGGGAAGATGATTGCCCAGTTTCTGATTTGAATACCACTTGGTTGGTGCTGTGTTTTCTACCATTGTTAGAAAACACAGAGGAGCAGATAATGGGGAAGACGTGATGAGCTGAGTTTTGGGCCATGATGTTTGAGTTTGCCTTCTCAAGTGGAGCTTACCAGGAGCAGTTGGACGTGTGAAGCTAGTTTGGGAGAGAGGTCTGGGTTGCCTACTTACACTGGGTTTTTTTTTTTTTTTTTAAAACAACATAAAGACAGAATTGAAGCCATGGATGAGAATGAGGACTAAGGACAGAGTCTTGAGTAAATTAACATTTAGGCAGAGAAAAACTAAAGGAAACTCAGAACGTCCAAAGAACTAGAAGATCCAGGTGAGAGTATGGGCTTAAACTATGGGAAGAGAGAGTTTTGTAAAGAAAAGTGAACTGAATTTAATATCACAAAAAGTTCAAAAGAAAGGTGAGAAATGTAGATGTTCATTTGACTTTGAGATGTAGGGGCGCTCTTAGTCACCATTAAGTCCTTTTTATTACAAAATAGGAGTTATGATTATGACCTACAATGTCCTGTGGGAAACTAGCTTACCAATTTTTTTTTTCTTTCTTTTTTT